>NC_045439.1:45512095-45725721 GCF_002776525.5 Piliocolobus tephrosceles | reverse complement strand
AGAAAGAAAGAAAGAAAGAAAGAAAGAAAGAAAGAAAGAAAGAAAGAAAGAAAGAAAGAAAAGAAAGAAAAGAAAAGAAAAGGAAAAACAACATTTGAGTAGAGGCCAGTGAGTGATGGAACTCTGTAAGGATCTGGGGAAAACTTATCTATCTGGTTGGAGGGAACCGCAAGAGTGAAGGTACTGAGACAGGAGTGAACTCAGTGAATTGGTGGAACAGAACAGCATGGAGGCCCCAGGAGCTAACACAGGATGAGGCAATGGAGAATGGCAGGAGAGGACATGGCAGAGGCAGGTTTTTCCTTTTCCAGTTTTCTTCAGTTCTTTTGATTGCCTCAGGAGAAAAGTCTTAGTTTGATGTTAGCACATATTTAACACTTCTGGTGTTCACTACTCTATTTTTCAACAAAAAGATAGCAGATTTTGGGATCACAGCCTTCTGAGATGATGGTATTTAACTAAAATATAATAACATTGGTTTTTATTTTCTTTATTTTCACAATTACTGTCTTTTCTTTTTTGATATAGTGTCTCACTCTGTTGCCCAGGCTGAGTGCAGTGGCGCTATCACAGCTCACTACAGCCTCTAACTCCTGGACTCAGAAGGTGGGATCCTCCCCGATCAGCCCTTCAAGTAGCTGGGACTGTAGGCATACAGCACCACATCCGGCTAATTTTTTATTTTTTGTAGAGATGGGATCTTGCTGTGTTGCTCAGGCTGGTCTCATACTTCTGGGCTCAAGTGATCCTCCCACCTTGGCTTCCCAAAGTGCTGGTATTACAGATGTGATCCACCACAATCAGCACACAATTACTATCTGTTTATAGCGAGTGATGCTGGTTTCCTATTTACAGGAGTGATAAAGTCTTTTTTAAAACAAATGTATTTAAGTTTCAAATTAAATCATCTTAAAGAAAAATATGACATAAGAAATGTAAAAAAGTGGTACATGATCAGAAGTGGCAAAAATCCTAAAAGTAATTGGCAAATGACTTAAGTTTGGGAAACACAGTTCTAACCCATCCCACCTATACCTGGACACCCTAAAGACGAATCCAAACCTATTAGAGACTTATTCCTGCTTTCTAAGATGATCACAACCTAGTTAATCTAGTTATAAATTAATCTGGATCACTAGTCAGTGATACTCCCGCCCTCAAGTAAAATGGCTGCTTTTTGAGAGCTTTAATTCAGATTCCGTTTAGAAGAAATAACAGGTATCATGGTTAGTACAAGGATTGGTCAGAGAGCTATATCTTGCCTGTTAACCTCATAGATTCTGGCAATGATTTCCCATTTATATCATCTAGGTGATTTTACTGGTTGTTCCCCTAGTTGTTTCTCTTTTTTTTGTTTGTTTGGTTTTTTTTTAGACAGAGTATCACTCTGTCACCCAGACTGGAGTGCAGTGGTGCGACTTCAGCTCACTGCAACCTCCGCCTCCCGGGTTCAAGCTATTCTCCTGCCTCAGCCTGCAGACTAGCTGGGATTACAGGCACCTGCCACCACATCTGGCTAATTTTTTGTGTTTTTAGCAGAGAAGGGGTTTTACCACGTTGGCCAGGCTGGTCTCAAACTTCTGACCTCAGGTAATCCACCCGCCTCAGCCTCCCAAAATGCTGGGATTACAGGCCTGAGCTACCACGCCCGGCCCTCAGTTGTTTCTTAATTTGCCTGCTAGTTTGTTTTTGATATGATACTAATCAAAATGGAGGTCCTTAAATGAACCTCTTTCATAAACAAAAACATTAGTTTTGGCAGTGATGGCTTACAAGAGTGTGTTCTATAATACCTACTTTGCAGATGCAATTTGAATTCTTCAATACGAAATATTTGGATTTCTTTTTCCTGAAATTCTTTCTAATGAGATTTTTGTGGATTTTTTTTTTTTTTTTTTTTTTTTTTTGAGACAGTGTCTCACTGTTGCCTACCCTGGAGTGCAGTGGCATGATCATGGCTCTCTGCAGGCTCAAGTTCCTGGGCTCAAGTGATCCTCTTGCCTCGGCCTCCCACCTCAGCCTCCTCCCTCAGCCTCCTGAGTAGCTGGGACTACAGGTAAGTGCCACCACCCAGCTAATCTTTTATTTTTTGTAGAGACAAAGTCTTACTATGTTACCCAGGCTGGTCTCAAACTCCTGAACTCAAGCAATCCTCTCATCTTGGCCTTCCAAAGTTCTAATGAGATTTAAGCAAGGAGATGGATGGAAGTTGCTTTGTATTACTGATGTTTTCAGAAAAAAGAAAATCGAATCTGAACACAGCTGTTGCAAGTACAGGTGCAGACTGATTACTAGCAAGTTAGATGGCCCAACACCATATCCATCTAAATGTAAATATTTTGCTTCTTTTTCAGTGACTTGTAGAAGAGTGATTCTGGAAAATACTGCGCCTACATTCAAATGGGAGAAAGCCTCCCTTGTACCAAATTTGCAATCATTAGAAAACTGTTGATATAATCTTAACAATCAGAAGAGAAGTTGGTTACTCATTTAAATTACTGGTAAGATTTTTGTAAGCCCTGTGACAAAACACATGAAGTGATGAAAAATTCTTCCCCCGCAGAAAGAAAAGAAAAAGCCCTGGAGGACCCAGGTCTAGTCTCAACTCTGTCAACTACTCCAGTACCTATTAACCTTGAAGAGCTACTTAGTTTCTACAGGCTCAGTTTTTTCAACTCTAGAATGAGAGGAATACATTAGACTCCCTTTGGGATAAAAATGCAGTGTTTTGGCCTGGTACAGTGGCTTACGAATCTGTAATCCCAGCACTTTGCGGGGCTGAGGCAGGTGAATTACCTGAGGCCAGATGTTCAAGACCAGCCTGGCCAACATGGCGAAACCCCATCTCCACTAAAAATACAAAAATTAGCTGGGCATGGTGGTGCACGACTGTAATTCCATCTACTTGGGAGGCTGAGGCAGCAGAATCACTTGAACCCAGGAGGTAGAGGTTGCAGTAAGCTGAGGTCGCACCACTGCACTCCAGTTTGGGGGACAGAGCAAGACTCTGTCTCAAAACAAAACAAAACAAAACAAAAATGCAGTGTTTTCACAAAACAGCATCAACAGCAAAAATTACCAAAGTTAATAAATTGGCCCTACATAAATAGGATATCTGCATTAAAAATGTAAAGGATTTTCTGAATGACCAAGCAATTAAATTATAGAAAACTGCAAGTACAAACAAATACACTTGTTAGAAAAAGTGTAATTATAGGAAAGTGCTAAATTACATTTGGACATTGAAAAGCCATGAAATGATTCAGGCAGACAAAAATAAAATATATGAAATAAGAAGCACACAACAGTTGTGATGTAGCCATAGGCCTGCCCAACTTGTTGGACCAAAGAAGGAAAAAAATTACTATATAATAAATGACTTGTCTTTTCCATTCCTAAAATATGCACAACTGTCTGGATCATTGTGACATGAATATAATGCCAGGTTATCGCAAATGGGATCAATGCATAGCTGTTGGAAGGGAGTTGTGAAATCTCCAGCTCGGAGCTCTTCTTCTGGAAGGGTGGAGAGAGAACAACAGCCAGTTTGTGAAACCATTAAAGTATTTATAGGTCCATGCTTATATCGTTTCATAATAACTTACATGTTATTGTCTGCTTGTATATTGTGTGATCTAAGAACAATTTCCAAATTAAAATATTGTAATTGTTCCCATTAAGTTTATCCTGACAGATCTTCTTTTTTTGGGGGGGGGGGGGGGGAACAAGATCTTGATCTGTCACCCAGATGCAGTGGTGGCACAGTCAGGGCTCATTGCAGACTCAATATCCTGGACTCAAGCGATCCTCCCACCTCAGCCTCATGAGTAGCTGGGACTACAGGCATGTGCCACCACACCTAGCTAATTTTTTTTTTTTTTTTTTTTTTTTTGAGATAAGATCTTATTACATTGCCTTGAACTCCTAGGCTCAAGTGATCCTTCTGCTTTACCCTCCCAAAGTGCTGGGATTACAGGTGTGAGCCGCCAGGTATCCTGACAAATCTTTCTTTTTACTTCTCCTTTAAGTGGGACCTGTCTTTGACCCAATACTCTGAACCAATATATTCACCTGAGAGAGAAAGAAAAAAAAACTGTATTACAAATAAAGCAAAACTGTAACAAGAAGCCTTGGTCACATTTGTTGAAGACTAGCATAATGCTGGCTAGTCTGGCCAGATGTCTGAGAATGGATTAAATGGCTTTCTGCAGTTCTTTTTAGGATCAAGATGCTATAAAAAGCTTTAGTATTTGATACATTTCAAGGGAGAAAAGACTGTATTTACTTATTTTTAAGTGCTATGTGTCTTTGTACTTAGGTGAATACATGTGAGTATATTTTAAATTAAATTCCTTTCAACTATTTCAACTATTTTTACAGACATCATTTACTGAGAGGACAAATGGGTAATATAAAAAAAACTGCAATGGGTGGAGGTGAAATGTTGTAACTTACAGGCAGTAATTTATCTTTCTACTGGCATATCAGGATATGGTGATGACTACACTTGTTGCTCAAATTATTTCCTAGTAACAACCTCAAAGGAAACCATGTTGAATCTGAAATCATCTTGCATTTGAAAGCCTGTGTGGCCTTCTTACAGATCACATTTTCAAAGAGGTCAGAAGTCAATGTATATGGAGAATTTCAGACACTGTGCCGTCTACCACAGGGATTACACTCCGAGGCCTAAACATGTCACGGGAAAAGTTGTTAGACTGTTTAAAGAAAATCAGCGGCCAGGCATGGTGTCTCATTCCTGTAATCCCAGAACTTCCAGAGGCCAACGCAGGCAAATCACTTGAGGTCAGACGTTCGACACCAGCCTGGCCAACATAGTGAAACCCTGTCTCTACTAAAAATCCAAAAATAAGCCGGGCATGGTGGTGGCGCATGCCTGTAATCCCAGCTACTCAGGAGTCTGAGGCAGGAGAATTGCTTGAACCCGGGAGGCGGAGGTTGCAGTGAGCTGAGATCGTGCCACTGCACTCCAGCCTGGATGACAGTGAGACTCCGTCAAAGAAAAAAAAAGGTAAAAAAAAAAAAAAAAAGGAGAGAAGAAAATCAACTGGAAGAGAGTAAAGGGAAGCAAAATCTCTTTGCAACATTGGGAAGTGAATTTGCACAAAGGACATTCCAAAACGTCCATGAAGTTGACTGGAAAAAAAAAAAAAAAGAAATACAAATATAAAGTTTAAAAGAGCCCATGAACCTAAGGAAACAGATACTAGGGATTTTTGAGCTGAATACAAAACCTCTAAGAAGCAAAAGGAAAAAATATTTTTGCCAAGAGGCATCCTTTCCACATCTAAAACAAAACCCACAAATACCCATGAGTAACATCATGCAGGTTATGAAGTTCCTATGCAAAACCAGCAACATTTTCATATACCAGAATTGCTGGAACAGTTGCAGATATTCCTTTAAAAAAAATCTGACTGTGTAACAGCTCTGAAACACAAAGCTAGGCCACAAAACTACATTTTACCACATATATCAATTTTCTTGAACCCTCTCACTATCAGATTTGGCCAACTTTTAAAGTTCCAAAGTTAGTAAAGAAACTGTGAATCAGACACTAAAATATGTTCTTCTACTTTGTACTGCAGCAATGCCATATTTAAGAAAAATATGAAAATGAAATCAAAAAGCAAACAAGATTGTGGAATTCCCTGATATTATATTTCAGCAGCAGCCTCTGTATTACACACTGGAATAGCTTAAATGTGTCTTTTTCAATTAATTTCCCTTTTTTTCCAGAAGAATAAAGAAGTATATTTATTATAGTAAATAAAGTTGGCATTGCTCATATTAAACAAATAGGATGTCTGAACTGTATGCATTAAAAGATTTCAGAATGACAAGAAAGCAAATTACACATATTAGTGCTTATGCTTTCAGAAAGAATGGAAGACTCAGAAAGCACTAAATTACACGTAGGTACTAGAACGAAAAAAATGACAAGATAGGGTGTAATTGGTGGTGAGAGTTGGAACTTTTTCTCACTTAAAATACATTGGGCTCATTTGTGTGTGCAATGCATCAGTCCCTAATGCAAGAAAGAAAAGCCATGAATATGGACAGAATCAAAGTCTTCTCCAAATGGAAGCTCCAAATCAGAACCCTTGAGGAGGTTTGCCTCAGCACCCGCTGTAGAAGTGGTTGGCACACACACAACCAGACACAAGGTAACACGGTAGAGCAGTGTTGAGAAGAGGATCTACAGTGGTCTCCACTGCCCTGGCGGTGACCTCCTCCTCTGACTGTTCTGTGTGTAACGGGACTGACTTGTGCATGCGGTTCAGCAAACCATAGGTCTGGTTTGTTATCCTCTGATCTTGTAGGTCATGTGATTGGACAAGCTCATATGCCCCTGGGTGGATGGTGTTCAGTGACCCACCTTGCTGAGTCATGCTAAACCTGTTCAGCCTGTAGCCTTAGTTCTTTAATGAAAGTGCCCTTAGTTGCATTTAGAAGCACTGACCTGCCCTCTCCCTTCTTTGTTCTGTGTCTCAATGTCATTGACACAGGACAGGGTTCCACACAGGATGTGATTCATATGAGCCAATCTTGAGTAGGTTTCTTGTGGTTTTTAGTTTTGTTTCAGTCAAAAGAAGGGAAACTTAACCATTTCCAACAGGTTTGGTGAAGGTAAAAGCATTTCTCTCATTTTTCTGTCCATGCAAAAGTACATACTGGGAGACCGCAAAAGCCAAGGCGATTTGTGGGCCTGTTCCTCCATTTCTCCCACCAGGTGTGGGAAAGAAGCAGAAATTTCTGGCTTTGAATGGATTCTCAAACTTGGCCAGGTGTGGTGGCTCATGCCTGTAATTCCAGCACTTTGGGAGGCCGCGGTGGGCGGATCACCTGAGGTTGGGAGTTCGAAACTGCCCTGACCAATATGGAGAAACCCTGTCTCCACTAAAAATACAAAATTAGTGGGGCGTAGTGGTGGGCATCTGTAATCCCAGCTTCTTGGGAGGATGAGGCAGGAGAATTGCTTGAACCCAGGAGGCAGAGGTTGCGGTGAGCCGAGATCATGCCATCATCGCATTCCAGCCTGGGCAACAAGAGCGAAACTCCATCTGGAAGAAAAAAAAAAAAAACACCCGCAAACTTGTAAGGACCTTTAGAGTTGACCAAACGCTTTCACATTAGTAATTTCATTTGTGCCACACAGCTTGCCCATAAGATAAGTCAGGGTTGGCCTCCTCTTTATATGAGTTGATATTTTTAAAAATTGGAATATACCATAATATGTGTCCTGTATAAGTGATGTTCATTGTACAGGTAATTTTCATTATTCCCCACTAGTGTAGATAAGGGATGTCTGTAGGAAAATTTGTGACAGAGGCCATACTCCAGCCCCCACAAATACATACCTCACCCTACCCCAGAATATATGGAAGAATATGTTCAAGAGAAAGTGACTGCTCACACCTTATTTTAATTTTTCTAAAACAGGAAGCAGGCAGAACAGCAGGGAAAAGGGAAGCTAATGCCTTCCCCTTTCATTTTCTCTGGGGCTGTGATGCAAAGCAATGCTTCAGAATATTTTAATCCCAGCCAATCACCATAAGAGAACACATAATTAAAAGTATCACAGATAAGAGTTAAAGAAAATGATTTTCTGAGCTGTTTGCTTGTTTCAAAATAGAGACAGAATCTCGCTATGTTGTCCAGGCTGGTCTCCAACTCTTGATCTCAAGCAATTCTTCTACCTTGGCCTCCCAAAGTACTGGGATTACAGGCCTGAGGCAACACATCTGGCCCTAAGCTATTTTTTAAAAGACAATGTTTAACACATGATCTGAACATATGTGTGTGGTAAGTAAAGTAGAATGAGATTTCTTTACTTTTCCTTTTCTTTATTTTATTTTCTGAGACAGTGTCCCATTCTGTCAGTCTGTCACCCAGGCTGGAGTGCAGTAGTACGATCATGGCTCACTGCAACCTCAAACTTCTGGACTCAAGTGATCCTCCTGCCTCAGCCTCCTGAGTAGCTGGGAGTATAGGCACCCACCCCTATATCCAGTTAATTTTTTTATTTTTGCTTTTTAGAGAGGAGTCTTACTATGTTGCCCAGGCTGGTCTTAAACTCCTGGCCTCAAGCGATCCTCCTGCCTCAGACTTTCAATGCGCTAGAATTATAAGCATGAACCGCCTTGCTTGGCCGAGATTTCTTTAAATTGTTTGCTCTTTGTTTCAGAGTTTTTAAAAGGTTACTCCTTATCTATCCTGATGACAAAACTCCCCCTCAGGTTTTGGGCAATTTGTCTCACATAAAAATCTCCTTTTCTTTCTTTCAATGATGTATCATCACCTGAATGCTATAAATGCTATTGGCCTTTTTGGCAATCATCACAAAACTATTTTTTATTATTTTGAGCATCCTTGAGGATTATTTGAATCTCTCTATATCTGTCCTTGTCACATTCCCTCTCTCTCCCTCTGTTTTGTCTTTCTGGGTTCCTCTTTCTCTGTCCCTGCCTGTCATTTTACCCTCTCTGACTTTCTCCCGCTACATACTATCCCTTCCCCACCTCATTCCTGCTAACTGATGTCCTTTATGTACTAACAACAATATTAATTCATAAAATATTTCCCTCCCTTGGGCTCCCTCATATCCCTACTCTGCTCTTCCCACAGTCTGCCCTAAAATATCTTTTACAAATGCTTGAAGAGTCACCTTAAAAATCAGGTCATCAGATGTATGCAAATTGTGAAAAATTTGAGCTGATTCAAATGTTTCTCAGTGGGAAACTGATTAAATAAATTGTGGTGGGTTTATTAAATGGAATACCATACAACTATGAACAGTGCAACCATTTATTGACATGGAAGGTTGATCATGGCTGTTTTTTTTTTTTTTTTTTTGAGATGGAGTCTTGCTCTGTCACCAGGCTGGAGTGCAGTGGCGCAATCTCAGCTCACTGCAACATCCGCCTCCCAGGTTCAAGCGATTCTCCTGCCTCAGCATCCTGAGTAGCTGGGACTATAGGTGCGCACCAGCATGCCCAGCTAATTTTTGTATTTTTAGTAGAAACCGGGTTTCACCAGGTTGGCCAAGAAGGTCTCTATCTCTTGACCTCATGTTGCGCCCACCTTGCCTCCCAAAGTGCTGGGATTACAGGCGTGAGCCACCGAGCCCGGCCTCATAACATATTTTTTGCATGAAAAAGGTGAGTTACAGAGCAATATGTCTAATATGAAGATACTTTTAAGTATACATATTTGCATGGGAATGGTTTTAGAAGGATTTATTCCAAATTGTGAAAGGAGATTGCCTCTACATAGTGGAATTTGCAGTTATTTCATTTTGTTGTTTTCCTTTTTTCTTATATGTATTTTTTAGTTTTGTGACAAATCCATGTTTGTTTGTTCATTGCAAAGTTAAATTGTTTCTAAAACACAACGTTTGTCACTGCTATTCAAAGAAAGGTATCAAGGACTCGTCTCTCCACCTTCCCAATGCCATTTCCATTTTTGATGCAGGGAACAGAAGGAAATGTTTCTCATGGGTTCTCAACCACCAGAAGACAAAAGACAAACTGAAGCTATCATTAGCTTCATTTTTTCCCTCCGACTCATAGAGTCGGCACCATCCAACATATACAGATACCCTAGAAACCAGCATGGCCCCTCACCTTGCTGACAGAAGCAAAATATATGATCTGTAGCTCTCAGGAACAGAACTGATGATTCTCCTCTGGGCCAAGGCCAGCATCTACACTTCTTAATGCCCTGTGTGTACCACCTGATTTATTTAGCCATAGCTCAGATTTAATAATCTAGACCCTTGCCAGAGGTTACCTCTGCAGATCATTTCTAGGGAAATTCATTGTGTATCCAAGACAGGAGAGTCAGAGGAATGTTTAACCCATTTAAATAAGCCTGCTATCTTCAGTTTATTTAGCAGTGCCCTTTATATACACAGTTATATTCACAACTGCAATAATTTCTAATTACTCTTATCTACTCAATAAGTGAATTAATAACGAGAGCGACTTATTGCTGTCCATTTATTTGTATTACGGCAATCCTGAAGGTAGTAAAACCGCATATGTTAGCAAATATCCAGTGATTCGGATTTTGTTTTAATTCAGATTGGGCACTCCCCTGGTTGACTGAGTTCGGTTTTATTGTGAAAATGCATCCACCAATTAATATCACCTAAAAATAATGCTTAGGGTTTATACATTGATTTCTTCAGTGAATAAACACTATCAAGCACCTACTTCGTGCCAGGTGCTGAGTGGACTCTAGGCAAATGGATAGAAATAAAATGCTATGGTCAGGCGAGGTGGCTCACGCCTATAATCCCAGCACTTTGGGAGGCCAAAGTAGGCGGATCATGAGGTCAGGAAGTCGAGAACAGCCTGGCCAACATAGTGAAAACCTGTCTCTACTAAAAATACAAAAATTAGCCAGGCATGGTGGTGAGTGCTTGTAGTCCCAGCTACTTGGGAGGCTGGGGCAGGAGAATCGCTTGTTGTGTTGAGCCAAGATCACAATACTGCACTCTAGCCTGGGCAACAGAGCGAGACTCCATCTCAAAAAAAACGAACAAGGAAAGAAAACACTGTTTCTGCACTTAAGGATTTCTTAGACTGGTACCAGACACAGTTGGGTAAGGAGACAATTGTCCTCCAGCGAAGTAAGTGCCATGGTAGAAACTCCAGCTATCTATGTATTGATAACTCTCAGCCTATAACTTTGTCTCACATACTCGGGAGCTTTCTGGATACCTCCACTTGGATGTTCCTCAGCAAGTCAGAAACCACCCTGAATATTTAAAAGAGAAAGTTTAATGCTGCAAAGGGAAGACAGAGCACTGAGAAGCCAAACAGAAAACTCTGAGGGATCCCCGAATCTGGCATCAGCAGGAAGCCACTATCACCCCTAGACTTGAGGGACAAAGGAAAGCCTCTGTGTCACTAGAACACAAGGCTAGGTATTGCTGGAGAAGGCTGGAGCAAGCCTGTCGGGAGGGAGCTGGGGCTGCAGAGAAGATGCATCCATGACTGTAGACCCTGTCTGAGGTGGAAAGAGAAGAGGAGTAATATTTCACTTTTCCCCTGCTCTTGTCCTCTAATCCCTGACCAGTGCCTCCCGTTGCCCAAACCACACCAGAAGCCCACTGACATGGGAGCCTAGGAGTTCTAGCCAGCAAATCAGCTCCCAGTCATGCATGACAGAGGAAGGAAAGAGCAAGAAAAATGCATCAGACTACTATGTGCTTCAAACTCAAACTCACTCAAAATGTTCAAAACTGGACTTTTTTAAATTGTTTTCTTTTTTTCTGAGACAGGGTCTGACTCTGTTGCCCAGGCTGGAGTGCAGTGGTGCTATCATGGTTTGCTGCAGTCTTGACTTCTTGGGCTCAGGTGATCCTCCTACCTCAGCCTCCTGAGTAGCCGGGATTACAGGCGTGAACTACCACACCCAGCCTAAAACTGTACTTTTCACCTCCCTCACAGCCCACCCCTAGCTCCAGAAACCTCTGCCTTTTTTTCCTATCCCAATGAGTGCTGCCAACAATTGTCCAAATCAGAAACTTATATAGCATCCTCAATGCCTTTCTCATCATCATTCTGATGATCAATCCTTTGAGCTCTGTCTCCTTAATCTCTCAGACCAGTCCACTGTTCTCCATCTCAACCACATGACCTGCTTTCAAGTCACCATCACCTCTGACATTGATTACCACACTAACTGATCTCCTGCTGTTAGACTTGCCTCTCACTCTCTTTCAATTCATCTTACCCAGAGTAATCTTTACAAAGTACACATCTGATTATGTCAACCTCTTGCTTAAAGTCTTTCTCTCGTAGAGTACCAGTAGAGTGTCCTCAAAATAAAATCCAAATTCCTTTTCATATGAGATCCTTCTAATCTCACCCCTTCTTCAGCCTCATTTTCTTGTTCATTCATTCACTCATTGTTTCATTCAATAAGTGTTTGTTGAATGTCTACACTATGTCAGGTACTGGACCAAACACTGGGGACACACCTTACCCTGAATGAGTCAGTCTCTCAATAATCAGCAGTCTGAGCCACACTCCCTCTCTCTTCATCTTTTCCAGTCACTCCCTCCTTTACCCCTTCCCATCCCCTAGCTTCCTCCTATTCTTCCTTCATATCTTAGATGACTTCCTCCAAGCAGCCATCCCTTGCTCTTCAAGCCTGGACTTATGCCCCTTCTAAGTGTTCCCAGAGTGCTTTGTGGATACTTTTTTCATGAGCTAGCCACACTTTATTACAGTTATTTCTTTTGCTGGTCTAACTCCCCAACTAGTGTGTAAATTCTTTGGGACCAGCAGCCCTATTTTATTTACTGTTGTATTCCCATCACCTAACACAGTGTCAAGCACATTGTAACCCTTCAAATATTTATTAAATTATTTAATTAATTAACTAATAAGCACAAGGTGCTATGGGAAGGTGCCCTCTGAGGGACCTCTCACCCACACTTAGGGGTGATAGAATGGTAGGAACGAAAGTTTCTTCCCAGAGTCTTCCCAGAGAAGGTGGTGTCTAAACTGTATTTTGAAGGGCAACTTGGAAAAGTTGTTGGAAGTTAGAAGGACAAAAATTAGGTGAAAAGGTAAAGGAAAACACACCAGTGAGAAGAGTTAGCATTATACCAACACAGAGGATTTTTCCAAGAATTTTAAGTAGCTTTCTACAGCCAGTTCCTGAAGTCCAAGAGAAAGGATGGTGAAAGATGAAGCTCATTAGGGATCATGCAGGGCTGTGCTAAAGGTTAGGAGCTTAACCTGAAATTCCTGAAAGATGAAACAAGGAATTGAAATGATCATACTTGCACCTACAAACAACACTCTGGCAGCTGCTGGTGGGTGAATTAGAGATGAGCAGGCCAGGCTGCAGGAAGAGCAGTTGAGACAAGGAATCATCAGGGCCTGAACTTGGTCAGAGGGAAGAGGTGTTAAAGAAATGGAATTGACAGGACTTAGTCTCTGATAAGGGAAAGGGAAAAATAAAGGGTGACTCTAGAATTATGATGTCAATTTCACCATGTTGAGTTTGAAAGGCCTCTGGTGCTGGACCAGAGTCCAGGTAGAAATATCCATTTGAACTAGACAGGTATGAACCCAGAAACATTCTAAACTAGATACATAGGGTAGGAGTGACAGTGAGAGTGATAAGGTAAAGTGACAAAGGGGCAAGTATATGGATGTTCACTACACAAGTCTTCCAACTATTCTCTAACTTGATTTTTTTATAATAAAATGTTGAGAGGAAAAAGTTGAGAAGAGGCTGATGATGAAATCTAAGTACCAAAAGCCTAGGGAGAAAATTAAGAAGAAGCAATTCAGGAGGCATATGGAAAACTAGCCAAGGGTGGTATCCTAGAAATCAAGGGAGGTGTTTCAAGGAGGAATAAATTGTCAAATTTTGCAGATTGCTAAAGTGAAATAAGAGCATGTTGTGAATTAAGCAATTTAAAACCTAGTTAGGCCAGGCGCAGTGGCTCACACCTGTAATCCCAGCACTTTGGGAGGCCAAGGCAGGCAGATCACTTAAGGTCAGGAGTTTGAGACCAGCCTGACCAAAGTGGCGAAACCCCATCTTTATTAAAAACACAAAAAAGTAGCCAGGCGTGGTGGCACACGCCTGTAGGCCCGGCTACTCGGGAGGCTGAGGCAGGAGGATCACTTGAACCTGGGAGGTGGAGGTTACAGTGAGCTGAGATCATGCCACCATACTCCAGCCTGGGTGACACAGCAAGACTCCATCTCAAAAAAAAAAAAAAAAAAAAAGGGAAAAGAAAAAGTAAAACCTAGATAAAAGCAGTTTCCTAGAGTGATGGGAATAAGATAATGGGACTAAGCAGTGATTGGGAAGTGAAAAAGTAGAGGCAATGAGTGTAGGCTGTTCTTTTGAGATTTAGTTGTGAAGGGAAGGCAGTATTAAGTGACAGAGAGGCTGGGTAGCTCATACCTGTAATCCCAGCCCTAGCTATTCAGGAGACTGAGGTGAGAGGATCTCCTTAGCCCAGGAATTCGAGGCTGCAGTGAGCCATGATCACACCACTGCACTCCAGCCTAGAGGACAGGATGAGACTGTCTCAAAAAAAAAAAAAAATGACACCTAGAGGGGACTGTCCAATTGAAAGCCTCTTTTTAAGATAGGAGCCATCCGAGCCTGTTTGTACTCTAAAGGGGAAAGAATCAGAGTGGAGTTCTGATAATACAGGTGAGCGAGGAGATCAGTGATAGTTCTGGGTTCTTGAAGAAAAGGAGACGAAAGCAGAGATCAGCTGCTGGCAGCAGGAGAGACATCTCTTCCTAGAGCAAAAGAGATAAGGATGGGAGCAGATGCAGGTAAATTTGTCAAGAGGAATGCGGGAAGTCAAGTGAGTTCTTGTCCAACTGCCTCCAGTTTCTGTATGAAATGTTGGAAAGGACGGTTGCTGAAAGGAATGGGAAGGGGACAATCCAAACAGCAAGATAAGAGGATGGAACCCCCAGGGTAATAAAATTTCCATATATACTGTGCAAGTTTACCGATTTTCATGGGATTGGAGAACTGTAGGGTAAAATGTAATTAATACTACACTAGACTATATGCAACATAATTTAATCTTTCTTTAATGTTTTCATTGCCTGAGGATTGTTTTTACAAATATCAATTATAATTACAGTACAATCTGCTTACAGAAGTGTGAGAGGAAGTGCTGATTGATAGAAACTTCTGGCTGACAGAGTTCACAATGTTTCACCATAAACAGACATCCTCTTGTATAATAGGAAAAAAGAAACTGTTTTCTTCTACTGTACTCTCAAAACTCTATTTCTGACACCACATGTAAGGGAAAATGAAAACAGTTTTTCATCTCTGTACTCACACTTTTACAGAACACTTCTGTGACCAAAATGTGTAGGGTTTTTCCCACACCAGCCAATTCTCTGACACCAGCCAGTGTCAGAATTTAACTCAATTTAACTCAATTCTGACACTACTTACTTGGAAATAGTGTCAGATCCCATAGGTTAAGGGCTCCGTCTCATAAGACTGCCCCCCACTTCAGATGCCAATCAGAAGTAGAGGTCTCCAGATTGCCCACAACTTCTGTCCAACTTGGCTAAAAATTGGAGGTTCCTTTGACTTCCTCTTCAGGTTCAATAATGTGCAGTAGTGGCTCACAGAACCCAGGAAAACAGTTTACTTACTACTGCCTATTTATTTCGAAGGATGTTTTGAAATACACAAATGGAGGCAGTTGCTCAGGCCTGTAATCCCAGCACTTTGGGAGGCCGAGGTCGGCAGATCACTTGAGGCCAGGAGTGACCATCAGGAGACCAACCTGACCAAAGTGGCGAAACTCCATCTCTACTAAAAATACGAAAATTAGCCGGGCATGGTGGCGCATGCCTGTAACCCCAGTGTTAGGAATATCGCTCAAAATCCTGAGGAAATTGAACACTCGAACAAAGGATTCTTAGCAAAGCAATTTTACTTCTGGGCAGAGGGGTGCCTCCTTGGCCAGTTGCCATGAGAGCACACCTGAACAAAGGGGCACGAGAACCTTTATTCCTGATGCAAGTCCTGCCCCTGTATGCTTTCCCCATTGGCCAGGGTCGGGTCGTACAGTCTAAACTAATCCCAGTTGGCTAAACATTTGATTTTTTTAGATAAGGTGGGCACGTAAAAGAAAGTGGAGAAGAAGGGGAAGGGGTATCTGCAATGAGCTAGAAAGTGAGTCCTCTTTCCAAATAAGGAAAGGAATGTGAGCTGGTACTGATAACGCCTGGTGCTGTGGTGTGCTTGGGCATCTAACAAAGGCAAAAAGGAAAAAAGGAGAAAAAAAGGTGGTGGTGGAGGGGTACCATGAATTAAAGAATAAAAGATTGATCAGATTATTTGAAGAGAAACCTCATCGCAGCTACTCAGGAGGCTGGGGCACAAGAATCCCTTGAACCTGGGAGGTGGAGGTTGCAGTGAGCTGAGATCACGCCACTGCACTCCAGCCTGGGCAACAGAGTGAGACTCTGTCTCAAAAGAAAGAAAGAAAGAAAAAAAAAAAGAATATATATATATATGTACATACACACATACACACACACACACACACAAATGGACAGCCAGATGACAAGATATGTAGGGCAAGGTTCAGAAGGGTCTCAAGGACAGGAGCATCTGTCCCTGTGGAGTTTAGGTGTGCTGCTCTATCATGACGTGCGTGTGTTCACCAACCCAGAAGCTCTCCAAACTCATAGTTCAGTTTTTTTTCTTTTCTTTCTTTTTGAGACAGGGTCTTACTCTGTCACTCAGTCTGGAGTGCAGTGGTGTGATCTTGGCTTACTGCAGCCTCAACCTCCTGTACCAAGTGATCCTTCCACCTCAGCCTTCCAAGTAGCTAGGACTACAGGCATGCACCACCATGCCTAGATAATTTTTGTATTTTTAGCTAGACCTGGTCTCAAACTCCTGAGCTGAAGCGATCTGCCCACCTTAGCCTCCCACAGTGCTGGGATTACAGGCACAAACCACCGCACTTGGCCCATAGTTTTTATGGAGGCTTCATCACATAAATATGATTAATTATTAACTCAATCTCCAGCCCCTGTTTCATTCCTAAAAGCTGGAAGGTGGGGCTGAAAGTTCCAAGTTTCAAATCATGGCTTGGTCTTTCTGGTGGCCAGTCCCCACCCAGGAGCCTGCCAAGTGTCACCTTGTAGAGAAAAAGATGCTCCTATGACCCAGGAATTCCAAGAGATTAGAAGTTCTGTGTCAGGAACCAGGTCAGTGACCAAATATTAGAACAAAAGATGCATGTAGTGCCCCAGTGGCTCATGAAATTACAAGGGTTTCAGGAGCTCTGTGCCAGGAACCAGAGCAGAGACCGAATATATGTATTTTTATTATGTCACCCCTTCCTATGCCTCAAAATGCTCATGTGCAAACCAAAGCACTTATCAATTCTTATGATTACTGTGTGATAGGGGCCTTTAGGGCACCTTTGCATTGTGCTGGAGGCTCTTGTCTCAGAACAGTGTTTTTGAGGATGTTTTCTGAAGAAGTATTCGAAGAATGTCCTGAATTAGCACAGCTTCCACTTAGGATGCCACAGAGTTTCCCTGGGCTAGGAATCCATCGATGTGACTTTCAGTAATCTCCTCCAAAACACCACAGAATATAATTTAAGTCAGATTGGATTTAGGTCAGTCTGTTCTATAAGTACAGTTCTGGGATACATGTGCAGAACGTGTAGGTTTGTTACATAGGTATACATGTGCCATGGTTGTTTGCTGCACTTATCAAGCCATCATCTAGGTTTTAAGCCCCGCATGCATCAGGTATTTGTCCTAATGCTCTCCCGCTCCTTTCCCCCCACCTTCCGACAGGCCCCAGTCTGTGATGTTCCCCTCCCTGTGTTCATGTGTTCTCACTGTTCAATTCCCACTTACGAGTGAGAACGTGAAGTGTTTGGTTTTCTGTTCTTGTGTTAGTTTGCTGAGGATAAGGGTTTCCAGCTTCATCCATGTCCCCGCAAAGGACATGAACTCCTTCTTTTTTATAGCTGTATAGTATTCCATGGAGTATATAGGTCACATTTTCTTTATCAAGTCTATCATTGGTGGGCATTTCTGTTGGTTCCAAGTCTTTGCTATTGTAAATAGTGCTGTAATAAACATAAAAGTTTGCCATTTTAACCAGCTGGTTGCAGCTGGTGGTAACCAGGTTACTACGGTTGGTTCGTTGGGGAATTTTTAAATTATTTTCTAGTATAGTGTCTGCAATTGGCTTTCCTGGAAACATACTTGAAACCCAAAGTTGCATGCTGAGGATTTATTGGAGAGATCTCTAAGGAGATAAATTTGCAAAGAGGAAAGGAAAACAAAATTGGGCAGAGGGAGAATCCAGTCCCCAGTGCCTTTGCAATTGAGACTTTAGCTAATCCCACAGGGAGCTCTGGAATGGAGATGGCCCTTCTGAGTTGTCTCAGATTGAGGTAATTTGGCTATGCATTTGTACCTGCACATGAGCTGGGCTTTGGTTGCAGGTCACCCTATCATGGTGGAGATAGAGTTTGGCATGGTTATTTTCTACGGCAAAGGACAGAGAGAGACACAGCTGCAAGCTATCAGTTAATGTTCCCAGCAGCTGGAGTTAGATGATCCAACCCTGAAGAGATTCTGTCGAATCTCTTCACAGAATTCACCAAAGCCTGCCACTGCACCTCACAATTCCACTTGTTTCTTACAAGTTTGTCCCATCTAGGAGTAGCTTCTCCTGGAGTTTGTTTGGGAAACCCCCCATGTTTTCTGGACAACTTAAAAAGGTTAGTGTGATGGTGTACAGCCTCTGAGGCTAACATAAAATATCTTAGGGTCATAACTGATACTCATTATCCTCCTCCACTGTCCACCCTCATTCAACACCTCTGTTGGTCTAGGCAGTTTGCCTGGTGGGGTAACCCCAGCCTTCATTCCTGAAGAATCTGAGCCTCTAGTTACCATTACACTTCTCTGGTGGTGGCTGTTGATGGTATCCATTTACTTGTAATAAAAGGGCATGGGAAAACCAAGAGAGGCTCCATGGATTACTTGAGTGCCACACACATTCTTTGCTGCCCCCACTATGGAGCAGTAGCCCTACCTTCTTCTGATGATCAGGAACAATTACATTTGCCAGGATAGTGATTCCTTTTCTTGCTTGCTAGTCTCTTGTAAAATGGAGCCCAAAGTGACCAGGTAGCAGCTACAGCTCAAAATGCAATACTTTTTAAAAAATTTTATTAAGTTCCAGGATACATGTGCAAGTTTGTTACATAGGTAAACATATGCCATGGTGGTTTGATGCACCTATCAACCCATCACCTAGGTATTAAGCACTGCATGCATTAGCTATTTATCCTGATGCTCTCCCTCCCCCTGCCACTACACCTCACCCCAACAGGCCCCAGCATGTCTTGTGCCCCTCCCTGTGTCCATGTGTTCTCATGAAATGCAATACTTTTATTATGTGCTTTGGTAACAGGGCCTCCAGACACACAAAACCCAAAGCAAGGATGGAAAGTACAGATTTCTCAAATGGCTTCCTGGAAGTGATGATATAAAGGGACATTCCTATACCATTCCTTGGTTCCCAAACCCTTGTATTCTATTAGGGATACAGAAGTACCATATAATGGGTTATCTCACATCCTGGGATGTGGTACCAACCAAACTCACAGGGTATCGTCTCCAAGATGGAGGCTCAGATACATTTTTAAGAGTCTGTTCCACCATCCTATCAGGCTGGATGGCTTCTGGGGATATAGTATATGATCGAACCAGCAGACCCTATGGCCCTGTGCCACAGCTGCACCTTTTTGTTATAAAGTGGGTCCCTAGGTAAAGTCTGAAAGAGTCCAGCTCACAATGGGCAGCTCTAGCTACGTGGCTACTTGATGTCTCATAGTCATATGCTCTAACCCTACCACGGCCCAATAGCCCACAGAGCTGCTTTTTAAATGGTTTGTAGTTCTTTGCAGCAGAAAGCATGGCTTTGTACCAGAACCCCCAGAGGTCTAATGTGATTTTCCTTTCGGGACTTGCCATTAACGTCAAATGACATTTTTTTTTCCATGACAAGTACCTCTAATACATGCATTATGAATGGTGGCAATATTGCCCACAGAAGAGCAAAAATAGATTCTTGGGTGGAAAAAAAACTCTTAAATATTATAATGGTTTGTGGTTCTCCAAAGCTCAATCCTACCTGACAATCCTTTTATCATTTCTCTTATTGGGTTTTCTTGGGCATCACATGAGCAATATTGACATTGACTTTATGGAAAATACACAAAAGGTATAAAAAGATCAATGCTACATAACGCTGATGAATAGATGACTGTGATTGGCAGATTTTCTTCTGATGGATTCCTCTGTCTTGAGGTTGTGTGGTGAGAGACTGTGTGTGTTTATTGGCCACCATTGGCTGCCTTCTGGGTACTGTCTATGTTCGACCCTCAGTGCTATTGTGTGTGACTTGGACTTTGAGAATTAAGTAAAAATAGTTTATACATTATTATTTAGTTCTACAAAAGTCATTCAACCCATCATTAATTTTGTCAACTGCTGAAAAGAAATATTGAGAATTTCTTTCTGAATATCTGACTATGATTTTATTGAAAGCCCATTAAACTCAAGACAGTCTATGTGTCTTATATTGTAATAATTCTTTAAAAAAGAAAGGTAAACTTACAGGATATTTCACAAATTTCAAACAGAATTTTGAGCAATGTAACACTGCTACTTCCTCACTTAAGAACACATGAACAAATGACAATGAAATGATTGGGTCTTAAAAAATTGCAGAAATCCTTACAAAACCTGGTCATGCTCATACATTTGCCTAGACTGCAATTTCAATAGTGATGAAGCAAAATCCAGTATTTTGAAAGAACTGCCATTGGGCAATAATTCAATTCAAAGACATATGTATGAGTTGTTAGTTAACATTAAAAAGCAGTTAATTGGCACATTAAAAACAAGAAAAAATTTCTATTCAGATTAATGAAAGTTACTGACAATAAAACCCTCCTAATGGCAATTGTTTGCTGTCTCAATGATGATTGTATATTACAAGAAGGTATGTTTGTAAGTTCTTTGGAAACTGACTATACTAGAACATCGACTTTTGCTACTATAAAGTTTTTGTCTGATACAACACAAGTGCCATTGGAGAATCAGGTGTCCTGTGCTTCTGATGGAGCAAATTCCATGACTGGAAGACACAAATTCCATGGCTGGAAGACACAAATTCCATGGCTAGAAGACACAAATTCCATGGCTGGAAGACACAAAGGTTTATAGCTCACCTAAAAGAAGTATGCCTTAATGCTCTTGCATTAAACTGCATTGTTCATCCGGATCAATTAGTTGCAAAAATGTTAGCCCAGTTCTTTATAACTCTCTCACTATAATAATTAAAACTATCAATAAAATCGTCACATAGTAAGTCACGTTTTCTGCCTTTTCAGACTTTTCTGACTTTTGTACATAAGATCCCTATGTACAAAAGTCAGATATTTTTCTGAAGAAAACTGTCAACAAAATTTGTAAACTTTTCTGATATAATTCATTTTTTTAGAAAGTGAATGAGACACAAATTTAGCAAAGGAAATCTGCAAACACAAAAAATAGCTTATATTTATGGTTTGGATTTTTCAGAAACTTAATGAAGTAT
This sequence comes from Piliocolobus tephrosceles, assembly GCF_002776525.5. NCBI lineage: Eukaryota > Metazoa > Chordata > Mammalia > Primates > Cercopithecidae > Piliocolobus > Piliocolobus tephrosceles. The sequence goes on along the minus strand of NC_045439.1, from coordinate 45,704,520 downwards.
CATTTCAACTTCAGGCAAAGTTTAATTTGCATATTAGCAGACTTCACTGGAAATATTTTAAAACAATATAATGAAAAAATAATTGCATGGTATACAGGAGTTAGTTGAAATCAAGATCACTCATTACAAATAAGCTTAGAAATTATTCAGACAGGCCAGGCATGGTGGCTCATGCCTGTAATCCCAGCACTTTGGGAGGCCAAGGTGGGTGATCACTTGAGCTCAGGAGTTGGAGACCAGCCTGGGCAACATGGTGAAAACACGTCTCTACAAAAAAGGAACAAAAATTAGCCATGTGTGGTGGTGTGGGCCTGATGCTACTCAGGAGGCTGAGGTGAGAGGATCACTTGATTCCAAAAGGCTGAGGTTGCTGTGAGCCAAGATTGTACTACCACACTCTAGCCTGGGTGACTGAATGAGACCCTGTCTCAAACAAACAAACAAAAAAAGAATTATTCAGACAGTTTAAGACAAACTTCTAACCACAAAGCAAGCCAGAACAGCATGGTTTGAGAGGAGTCAAAATCCAGAAAACAGTACTCATTGTCTTGGAATTCTGCATGACATTTTACTAGTAGAAGTCACCACCTGTTTAGGCAGAAATTCCAATTCCCTAAAGATTTTTGAGAATCCTGGAGGAATGTCTTGCATGCATTAATTAAGTAGTCCAGGCCATTTACTTTCCTAACTGTGGCTGGCCTCTGCCATGCTTGGGCTCTGGTGCAGCTAAATGCCAGTTGCAGCTCTGCTTAGATGCTGCTGCTGGCCTCTGCTATGTTCCTGTTTTATAGCAGGTACATATCCTTGCTAGCCTCTCCAGCTACCAGTGCTCTCAACCCTTGCTAAGTTGTAATAGCACAGCAGCAGTGAGTTGCTAGGTGAGAAAGGAAAGTTTTCTCCCTTCTGTATTAAACTGCTTTAAAGGGTTCCACAGCAACATTTCTTAAAACCTAATGTGTTTAAAACCAACAAAAAACCCAGAACTGCTCTTCAATCCCTTAGCTTTTGTTGCTAAATCCAGTTCACACCAGGCTTTTTCCCCATAGGACAAATTGTCTGTGAGATTCAGCTGTTTTTTAATTATATTTTGCTCCCATTGGATTCTTCATAATCTGTAAGTTCCTATGTATGCCTGAGATCCAATTATTGATGCTATCCCAGTTATTTTCCAAAAAGGCTTATCAGCAACCTTATAAATCAAATCAAATGGAATAGATGTACATGGAGAGGAAGGTGCCTATTTCTGTCCCCATAGCTGTATTGGAATCTTAGTTTTAGCCAACCCAGAAATGCCCTATTACATTTCAAAATAAATATTTGTAAAATATTTTACTCGGCAACTTAATATATATTTAAAAGGAAAAAAAACTGAAACAGGATTCTGGAGATTTGAATCCTAGTCTTACCTCTATCACTGATTTTCTTTGTGAACTCATGCCATAAACCTATTTCTTAGTGCATGTATTAAATAGTTTTGCATGGTGGCTTTGAAAATCAAATAAGTTGATGGATGCAAATGCACTTTGAAAATATTAAATGTTCAATTCAAATGTGAAGAATTCTTATTTTTGTAATACTTAACAAAAATTTGGTGTTTGACTCTAATTGTCCACCTATTTAGTTATGATACTCAGTCTATGTTTCTCAATCTTAATTTTCTTTATCCTTTTTTTTTTTTTTGAGATGGAGTCTCGCTCTGTTGCCCAGGCTGGAGTGCAGCGGCACAATCTTGACTCTCTGCAAGCTCCGCCTTCTGGGTTCACGCCATTCTCCTGCCTCAGTGTCCCGAGTAGCTGGGACTACAGGTGCCCGCCACCACGCCTGGCTAATTTTTTTGTATTTTTAGTAGAGACGGGGTTTTACCGTGTTAGCCAGGATGGTCTTGATCTCCTGACCTCATGATCTGCCTGCCTCAGCCTCCCAAAGTGCTGGGATTACAGGTGTGAGCCACCATGCCCAGCCTCTCAGTCTTAATTTTCTAAGGGTTGTGTAAATAAATTATTTTAGAGGATCTTTGTCATAAAATGTTAGAGCTAGAAGAGAATTGGAGATCATATGCTCAAATCCCTTATTTTAGGATGAAAAAAGTGAGGCATAAAGAAGGAAGTGTTATCGGAATTGTGGATGGTGGAACAGGTCAAGAACTCAAGGTCTTGATCCATAAATAGCATTCACTTCACCACATCATAAAAGAGTGTTCTCAAGGACACTAATTCTCCCTTTTCTGGGATTAGTTAACACAGCAATTACCCAACATGGGTTTCATGGGGCTTCCAAGTAAGCTATGTGATATGTATTCACACCATTCCTTATTTCCAGAGCTTCTACACACCAGTGCTCATGGAACTCTTTTTAGGGCAGCAACAAAATTATATTTATTGAGCTCCTTTGCTGTGTTATGTACAGAAGATACTGCAGATATAGCACGTAATAAGACAGACAAATTACTGCCATAATAGAGCATATATCTTGCTGAAACACTGGTCTTAAAAGTAACATATGTATTAAAATAAGTTATTCTCCCAAGCTTATAGAACACACAGCTAATGTTCTTCTTGATAGTGTATTTCTTTAGTTGGAAGGCAATGGAACATTTCTTCTCCCTATTGGACCAACATTCAAGTTTCAGGTTTCCTAGAGGTAGTTTCCAAGTCCTTAAGCCATTTAAGAATATGTCTATGGATGCCCACATGCATTATGAGAAACGCATGTATATCTCAGTTATCTTCCTCAGACTCAATGACACATGTATTTTTGCTAATACTCTCAGTGGCATTTCATCCCCTAAACACGGAACAGCCCTTGCTGGGGCAGGGAAGAGCAAGGAACAAATTTTTAACATCTGGGCCTGGCCATTTCATTTTTCCTCTGCATTCTGGAGCAGAGAGAATTCATTCAGCTATTTTACCCTCCTGAATTTTCCTCCTTCTTGTCAGATGACAGTTAACTGCTATATATATTCTTCCAGTTGGGGTACTGGAAGCAGAGTGTGTAAAGTACTGAAAAACGTAGCTGGGATCCAGGAGTTAATGGGCCATAGGCAGAGACGAGATGAACAACCATAGGCTAAGGTGTAGATAAAATCCCGGTGATCAACCAATTGACAGTTGAAATGTAGTCTGGTGAGGATCACACAAAGGAAAGGAACAGAAATTAGAAGAGCAATACAGTTAACAGGTGGTGAGCCTCTTTATGACAGTATCATTTCTAACAAACTTTATGGAGGTATAATTTACATACAATAAAATAACTCATTTTGTGTTAGCTTGATTTGTTTTAAGATACGCATACATTCATCTATCCACCACTACACCAATATAATAGTGTTTTAGGGCGGACTTCTGTTATTCCAAGACATCGTTTTCTCAGCTTATTTCCTCCCACAGGTCCTTAGATAGCCAAGCACTGGGATTTGTCTTTGCTCCAGCAGCAAGTATCAGTGAAATATCAATAGCAACAAGACCTTGAGGCAAACTCTTGTTCCTGAACCTAGTTGCGATAGATCTTGCTAAGAGGATCTGGAACAGGGCTTGGAGAATGTCTGTGCAGCAAAATCAGAAAATGTTCTGTTTGCCTGGTCACATGGGGGATGTGGTAGAGACAGTCAGTTCAAGAATCCAGATGCTTGTCTGTCTAAACACAGATACAACCCACTGGATGGTCTCCCTTTTGTCTCTTACGATCCTAGAAGAGCAGACAAAAAGTGAGAGGTGGAGGTATAGTCAGGACTAGAAAGTGTTGGTCAAAGTAACGTTAGAGGGTGTCTGTAATTCCCAAGATCCACCCCAAAACTTGGCACATAGTACCTATTTAATATCATGATCCCTGTAATAAGATAATCCTGCGAAGCTCTGGCTTACTTGATACTGCCATGTAATTTACACTCACACAAGAGAGTAGCTAACCTGTCTTTGCAAGTCCAGGTATAAAATTAATCAACTTCTTGTGACTGCTTCTGCTTTTCCATAGACAAGTTCTGACACACTTAACCAAAGGAAACTTTATAAGTTTTCCAGTATAAGAGCCAAACAGCTAATGTTCCTTCATTACCCACAAAAAAAAAATCAAAGGGAAAACATTATCCACCCAAAATTTGGAAAATATGAATTGCCAGTGGCTTAGGGCACATGGGAAGAAAACCAAGTTAGGATAAATATTAAGCTATGTATGATCCTTCTTTCTTCTCTGCTTTAATTCTTCTATTACAGTTTTTCATTTTAAAATCATAAAAATCCCCAAATAAAAAAGATACAACTTGTAGTGAAAATTAACAGTTGGGGAAAAAAATAACTTTTAAATGCCACGTTCACTGGCATTTTCAATGTTTTGATAGTGTTTTTCTTCCTGATATAAACCACAGTTGTTTTGGGGAGAATGACTGTATCACAATAGCTTATAGAAGTAAAAACTTGTGTTCTAAGATTTATTTTGAGATTCTCTCACCTACTGTTCATCACCTGACTGCCTGTATTATTATTATACGAGAAAAAGAGTTTTCTTCATAGCATTGAAACAAAATCGGATGGAAATGCACAAAAATTCTGGAAGATTCACCAATTAACAAGAGTTATTGTTCAGCAGTGTTTTGGCAGAAGTTCAGCAGACTGTATATAGAACTTGAAGATGTTTCTCCTGTAGAGACATATAAATACATTTAAATTTTTTCCCCAAATACAAACGTAATCATATAATATTAATTCATGTCACAGTAGCTTGGTCAAAATCTAGCAGGTGAATTCCATAGTAGAAGAATTCTTAAGATTCATTGGCTATTTTTCACCCTTCACTTTCATAAAAATCAGATACATCTAAGCTGGTTTGAACTGGATTTTGAAATTGTTAGTCATTTACAATAAAGACATTTAGTGTCCTTGCTGCTGAAAAATGATGTATGAGATGCAAAATCATTGTACTCACTCCGTAGATAGTAAGGACAAAGGAAAAAAAAAAAAAAAAACCCTAAGTTTCTAACTGGTTGGAATAGTGAATAGAGATGGAAAGTAATTTCCTCTATTTACATCTCATTTAAGGTTGATAGCTTTCACAAACAGATAAGGAAATTGATATGGTGGGGTTTTCCTGAAGCAAACCATAATATCTAAGGTTCTCATTCTATAAAAGTTTGTCTTCCTAACTATTAAATGTCTCTTTGCTAATCTGCCTAGAGAAACCTAATTTTATTTGCAATTAAATTTAAAAGATATTTGTTTATAAATATTAATGCCACATTAATTTTAAAATTCTTGTGATTTTGTTGATTTTATCATACATCTGTTTACTTTATAAAAACATTTTTACATCATATAAAATATTTATATTTAAAATATTTGATATTTTAAATATTTTACATATACATCTGCTTATTTTATAATATTTAAAACATTAAACATTTGTTTTCAGCAATCCTCCCACCTCGATCTCCCAAAGTGCTGGGATTACAGGCATGAGCCATTATGCCTGTCCTTTTATGTTTATTAATATGATATGTATGACATATAAAATCTTTAAATAAATATTTAAAAATAAATAGATGTAGGATATATAAAATACTTAAAATATCAGATGTGTGTGAATTTTTAAGAAATAATCTCCAACAATATTGTAGTATGAAATACATTCAGCAGATACACAAAGCATATACTATTCTATCATTTATACATAAAGGAAAGGACACTAAACACAGATATTTTGGTATACTAAATGAATACCTCTAGACAGGTACACAAATAATTGATAGCAGCCGTGACCTCTAGAGAGAAAGAAGAGTCTGAGGAAGTCAGGAGAACGTTTGTGTATTTGCTCATTTGCTGTATTTGAAAAATTTTTAACTAAAATGTAAAACATATCCAAAAATTACACATGTAGTTTTATCACTCAATTTTCTCTCATTCTAAAATTGACACTCCAGGAAGATGACCTATATTTTTTCCCCTGCAGTAATTCCCCCCACCTCTACATTCCATAGCTGTGAGCATTTCCTACACACTATTATCGCAGTTGGAGTAGAATAAAGGAGCGACATGGTCTATAATCCTATTTCCACTGCTTCCTAGCTTTCTGGCTTTGTATTTGACCATACCTCTTTGACCATTAACTTACTGATGCATAATGTGATTACTAGAAGTCCTACCTCATAGGGCTGTCATGACGTTTAAAGGAAAGAGCGTATCTAAAATGCTTATTACAGTGTTTGGAATGTAGCAGGTGCTCAAGAAATGATTGTTCTTGTGTGCTGGGCACTGATCCTAGATTATGGGACTGCCAAGATAAAAGTGTTCCAGGCCATAAGGAGCTCACACTCTATCTACAGTGGCACACAAACCTACAGATTAAACCAAAATATATGTCTGACGCACAGTAGAATGGACACAATATATTGAATTAATGAATTATAAAAGGATATAATCTAAGTAAGTTTACACATTGTATTGTCTGGGATGGGAGATAGAAAGCAGGATTCTTTTTTTTTTTTTTCAGGATGGAGTCTTGCCCTGTCGCCCAGGCTAGAGTGCAGTGGCGCGATCTCGGCTCACTGCAACCTCTGCCTCCCAGATTCAAGTGATTCTCCTGCCTCAGCCTCCCAAGTAGCTGGGATTACAAGCACACACCACTACACCTGGCTAATTTTTGTATTTTTAGTAGAGATGGGGTTTCACCATGTTAGTCAGGCTCGTCTTGAACTCTTGACCTCGTGATCCACCCACCTCGGCCTCCCAAAGTGCTGGGATTACAGCCATGAACCATTGCGCCCGGCCCTGCAAAGCAGATTCTTAATAAATATCCTTTTCCTGGTTATTTATTTATTTATTTTGAGACAGTGTCTCACTCTGTCACCCAGGTTGGAGTGAAGTGGCACGAGCCTGGCTCACTGCAGCCTCAACCTCCTGGGATCAAGCAATCCTCCTGCTTCAACCTCCCATATAGGTGAGACTACAGGCACACACTACCATGCCTGACTAATTTTTAAAATTTTTTTGTAGAGATGGAGTCGCACTATGTTGCCCAGACTGGCTTCAAACTCCTGGGCTCAAGTAGTCCTCCCACCTTGGCCTCCCAAAGTGCTGAGATTACAGGCAGGAGCCGCCATGCCTGTCCTTTTCTATTTATTAATATACCAACTTATACCTAGCTATGCTATTTACTGTTCAGCTATTGAAATTGATCATTTTAAAAATTTAAAATTAATTTTATAAGTGAAGAAATATATTGAAATCCTGTAAGTGTCTGAATCAGGGGACAGTATTACCATTAATTTTCAAAAATGCAACTCCATTCTCTGTTATGTCTTCTTTTTCTAGAAATGGAATATCTTATGGAACTGTGGTTTTTGAGAATCTTCCAATTGACTTTGATGTTGGAGAAATACCTAATATCATTTTCCTTTCTAGTCAGAATATAGTGAATGGGATGTTTTATTAAGGTTTATTCTTACACATCAACCCTTTTGCTTCATTCAGAAAGATAGGAAAACATGACTTTGGTTTAAAAAAAAAGGGGGGGTATTCATTTTGAAAGTGGTCTTGGATTAATTTTAAAAAAGGTATTCAGGCCAGGCGCAGTGGCTCAGTGGCTCATGCCTATAATCCCAGCACCATGGGAGGCTGAGGCGGGTGGATCACCAGGTCAAGAGATAGAGACCATCCTCGCCAACAAGAGAGAGAGATTATCCTGACCAACATGGTGAAACCCCGTCTCTACTAATACAAAAAAATTAGCTGGGCACGGTGGCAAGCACCTGTAGTCCCAGCTACTTGGGAGGCTGGGGCAGGAGAATCGCTTGAACCTGGGAGGTGGAGGTTGCAGTGAGCCAAGGTCGCACTTGGCGATAGAGGGAGACTCCATCTCAAAAAAAATAAAAAATAAAAAGTATTCAGGTTTTTTTCCTTTTAATTAACAGACTTTATTTCTTAGAGCAGTTTTAGGTTTAAAGAAAAAATTGAACAGAAGGTACAGAGAATTCCCATATACTCTCTCTTTCCTCATCATCCCCAAACTCATGGTTTTCCCTATTATTGACATCTTGCATTAGTTTGGTACACTTGTTACAATTTATGAACCAATATTGATACATGATTATTAACTAAAGTCCATAGTTTGGATTAAGGTTCTCCCTTAATGTTGTATAATTCTATGGGTTTTGCCTAATGCATAATGTCACGTGTCTACCATTAGAGTACTATACAGAATAGTTTCACTGTCCTAAAAATTCCTCTATGTTCCACCTATGCATCCCTCCCCTCTTCCTGTTAATCTCTAGCAGCCACTGATCTTTTTACTAGCTCCATACTTTTGCCTTTTCCAGGATGCCATAGAGTTGGAATCATACAATATATAGGATTTTTAGATTGACTTCTTTCACTTAGCAATAAGCATCTAAATTTCCTCCAAGTCTTTTGGTGGCTTGATAGCTCATTTCTGTTTATTGCTGAATAATACTTCATTGTATAGATGCAGCACAATTTGTTATCCATTCACCTATTAGCAAATCTTGATTGTCTACAATTTTTGGCAATTATGAATAAAGTTGCTATAACATTTGTTTTCAGGTAACATATGAGTTTTCAACCCATGCAGGCAAATAACCAGGAGTGCAATTGCTGGATTGTATGGTAAGACGATGTTTAGCGTTGTAATAAACTAACAAACTGTCTTTCAAAGTGGCTGTACCATTTTGCATTTCACCAGCAATAAAAGAGAGTTACAGTTGCTCCACAGCCTCATCAGCATATGGTATTACCAGTGTTTTGGATTTTAGTAGTTTAAGAATGTAGTGGTATCTCATTGTTATTTAAAATTTGCAATTCCCTAATGACATATGATGTAGAGCATCTTTACGTATGCTTGTTTGTCATCTGTACATCTTTAGCAAGGTTTGTTCAGATCTTATGCCCACTTTTTAACTTGGTTATTTATTTTCCTTTTGTTGAGTTTTAAGAGTTTTTTTGTATATTTTGGATACAAGTCCTTTATCAGACATGTGTTTTGCAAGTATTTTCTCCCAATGTGTGGCTTTTCATTCCCTTAGTGGTGTCTTTTGCAGAGAAGAGTTTTTCTAAATTTAATGAAGTCCAACTTAGCAATTTTTTCTTGCATGAATTGTACTTTTGGTGTTGTATCTAAAAATTCATTGACAAACTTAAGGTCAACCTAGAATTTTTCCTGTCATTTTCCAGAAACTTTACAGTTTTCCATTGTACATGTAGGTCTAGAATCCATTTTGATTTCATTTTTGTGATAGGTGTAATAAGGTCAGAGTCTAGATTTAATTTTCTTTGCATGTGGATATCTAGTTGTTCCAGCACTATTTGCTAAAAAAAAAAAAAAATTATTCTTTATTGAATTGCCTTTGTTCCTCTGTCAAAAATGAATGACTATTTTTGGTGGCTATTGTGTGGGCTTATTTCTGGGCTCTAAATTCTGTTCCACTGATCTGTTCATCTATTCTTTTGCCAATACTACACTGTCTTGATTACTGTAGGTTTATATTATAGCCTTGAAGTAGTAGTAGTGTCAGTCCTCTAAATTTGTTCTTCTTCAATACCATACTGGCTATTTGGTTTTGCCTTTCCATGTAAACATTAGAATCAGCTTGTTGATATCCACAAAATAAGTTGCTGGAGTTTTGATTTGGATTGTATTAAATCTATAGGTTAACTGGAAAAAGAACTTACCTGTTAATATTGAATCTTCCTTTCCATAAACATGAACCATTTCTCCATTTATTTAGATTCCTTCGTTTTATTTCATTTGAGTTTTATAGTTTTCCTCATATAGATCTTATACACATTTTCTTAGATTTATACCTAAGTATTTCAGTTTTTTGACGCTAAAGTAAATGGTAATTTTTTTTTTTTTTTTTTTTTTTTTTTTTTTTTTTTTGAGACAGAGTCTTGCTCTTGTCGTCCAGGCTGGAGTGCAGTGATGCGATCTCAGCTCACTGAAACCCCCGCCTCCCAGGTTCAAGCAATTGTCCTGCCTCAGCCTCCCGAGTAGCTGGGATTACAGGTATCCACCACCATACCTGGTTGATTTTTGTTTTTTGTTTTTTTTTTAGTAGAGACAGGGTTTCACCTTGTTGCCCAGGCTGGTTTCGAACTCCTAATGTGAGGTGATCCTCCTGTCTCAGCCTCCCAAAGTGCTGAGATTACAGGCGTGAGCCACCACACCTGGCCAGTATTGTGTTTTTAACTCAAATTCCAACCGTTCCTTGCTGTATACAGGAAAGAAACAAACTCTTGTACATTAACCTTATATCCTGCAACTTTGCTATAATAGCTTATTTGTTTCAGGAGATTTTTTGTTTGGTTGTGTTTTGTCAGTTCTTTGGCACTGTCTTTTTTGCTCTTGTCCTTTGTTTCTATATTGTCTTCCACTCATTTTCTGTCTTCTTCGGTTTTAATTGAGCAGTCTACATAATTCCATTCTTTCTCCTCTCTTAGCATATCAACTATACTTTAGAAAAAAATTTTTACTGGTTGCCCTAGAGTTTGCAAATATACATTTATGACTAATCCATGTCCACTTTCAAATAAGATTATACTGCTTCACTGGTAGTACAAATACCTTATAACAGTATTCTTAATTCCTCCGTCCCATCCCTTTTAACAATGCTGTCATTCATTTCCGTTTTCCATAAAATAATCCAGAATACATTTTTACTATTCTTTTTCTGAACAAACTATTATGTGTTAGGCCAATTAAGAAAAAGAAAATATTTTATTTTACCTTTATTCCTTTAATAATGTTCTTCCTTTCCTTATGTGGATTCAGTTTTCTGATCTATATTATTTTTCTTCTTTCTGAGAAACTTCTTTTAACATTTCTTGCAAGGCAGCTCAACTGGCAACAAATTTCCTCCATTTTATTTGTCTGAGAAAGTCAGACTTTCTTTTGAAGAAAGAAGGATAATGTACTCCTTTAATTTTTACTCCAACACTTCTGAAGGTTAATTTCACTGAGTACAGAATTTTAGATTGGTGAGTTTTTTCTTTTAACACTTTAAGTATTTCATCTCACACTTTTCTTGCTTGCACGGTTTTTGAAAAGAAGTTTGATGTAACTCTTATTGTTCCACCTCTATAAGTAAGGTGTTTTCTCTCACTCCCATACTCCCTTGCCCCTAGCCCCTTCTTTCAAGATTTTCTCTGTCTTTGATTTTCCACAGTTTTGAAAATACAATGCCTAAGTGTAGATTTTGAAGATTTTGTTTATTTGTTTCTTTAAGAGACAGGGTTAGGCTGGGCACGGTGGCTCACACCTGTAATGCCAGCATTTTGGGATGCCAAGGCAGGCAGATCACCTAAGGTCAGGAGTTCAAGACCAGCCTGACCAACATGGTGAAACCCGTCTTTACTAAAAATACAAAAATTAGCCAGGTGTGGTGGCAGGCACCTGTAATCCCAACTACTCAGGAGGATGAGGCAGAAGAATCGCTTGAAACCAGGAGGCGGAGGTTGCAGTGGGCCAAGATTGTGCCACTGTACTCCAGCCTGGGTGACAGAGTCATACTCCGTCACACACACACACACACACACACACACACACACACACACACAAGCGACAGGGTCCTGCTCTGCTGCCCAGGCTGGAGCACAGTGGTGCCATCATAGCTCACTGCAGCCTTGAACTCCCGGGCTCAAGCAATCCTCCCGCCTCAGCCACCCAAGTAACTGGGATTACAGGCACATGCCACCCACTCAGGCTAATTTTTTATTTTTTTGTAAAGACAGAGTATCCCTAGGTTGCCCAGGCTGGTCTCTAACTGTCCAACTCCTGGGCTCAAGTGATCCTTCCACTTTGGCCTTGAAAAGAGCTGGGATTACAGGCACAAGTCACCATCCCTGGCCAGTCCAGGTGTAGATTTTTTTGTGTGTTTATCCTGTCAGTGCTCTCTGAGATACCTGGATCTGTGGTTTGGTATTAGTCATTCATTTTGGAAGATTCTCAGTCATTATTTAACTATTTCTTCTTTCCTTGCCCTCTCTCTTCTCTTTTGATACCTTCATTACAGTTAGGTCATAACTTTTGTGATTGTCTCGCACCCACAGTACATGGGTATTCAGTTCCATATTTTTCATTTTTCTTTTTTTTGCTTTGCATTTCAGTTTTAGAAGTTTGTACTGACATATCTCCAAGCTTGCTTATTCTTTCCTTGGCTGTATCCAGTCTATTAATGAGCCCATGAAAGGCATTTTTCATTTGTTCTATTGTTTTTTATTTCTAGCATTAACTTTTTATTCTTTCTTAGAGCTTCCATATCTCTGTGCACATTACCCATGTGTTCATGCATGTTACCCACTGTTTCCTTAGAACCCTTGGCATATTAATCATATTTATTTAAAATTTTTGGTCTGAAATTCAAAAATCTCTGCCATATGTGAATCTGATTCTGATGTTTGGTTTGTCTCTTCAGACTGCGTTTTTTGCCTTTTAGCATATTTTGTAACTTTTTTGTCGTCGTTGTCGTTGTTGAAAGCCAGACATGCTGTATCGGGTAAAAGGAACTTAGGCCTTTCGTGTGAGGTTTCATGTTTATCTGGCTAAGAGGTAGGCTTTGTTACTGTTCGTGGTGTCAGAGGCTAAAATTTCCTACAGTGTCCCTGTTTTTGCTTCTTATGTTGTCTTTGGATGTCCCCAGAGACTCTTAAAATAGGGTCTGAGGTTTGAGTTCTTTTAGCTGTAATGCCCCGTTGTTACACAGGAGCTCTTCTGATGCGGTGGTAAGGTGAGGGGGAGAGGAGAGCTTTCTACAGTCCTATGATTAGGACTCAAGTCTTTTAGTGAGTTTGAGTTGAGTATTTCCCTTCTCCCGTGTGGAAGGCTAGAGCTGACTAGAGTTGGTAATTTCCCTTCCTCCAGATTGGTTAGCCTTTGGTAGATTCACTTGGTTAGGCTCTGATAGACAGTTTCCCTTGAGGCCAGGTCTTGTTAAGAACAGCGAGCCCTGAGAGTATTTCACGATGGTTACTTACCCCTTCTCCCTGGCAAAAGCAAAGCAGATTTTCCTCAGATCTTTACAGTGAGAATCTGATAGGATTCATGGAGGTGAAACTGAGGTAAGTATTAAGGTCCCTCTCAGACTTCAGCCCTTCTAAAAACCCTTGGAGTTTTTAACTCTCAAGCTAGTCTGCACTGAGCCTCCAGCAATTTCCCAATTACAGTTAAGTGTTCCTACTGATGTTGGCTCCAGCTGTGAAACTAGCTTCAGCTTCTGGCTTCTGTGCCTGGGCTCCGCTCCTGGTAAACTGTGATTCTCTAAAAAGCTGGGATTCTCTGTATCTATCTATCTGTCTCTCTAGTTTTTAGGGCAGTAGTTTTTCCTGTGACCTCAATTCTCTGGTGGATCTAAGAAGAGTTATTGATTTCAGTTTGTTTAGGTTTTTTTTTCTTGTTGTGAGGATGGGAGTGAAAACTTCCAAATTCTTTACATGTTGAAGAGGAAACTGAAAGCCCCTTGGTGTTCCTTTGTAAACTCATCTTAGAAATATTTATCATAATTGAAAAGTGCCAGTATCAAATTTTCAGTCTGTTTATATTCCCCCTAAACTCAGATAAATATACATTTTATTTTGTGTGTGTGCGGGTGTGTGTTTTGTTGTTGTTGTTTTTTAAGATACAGGGTCTTGCTCTGTCAAGGGTGGAGTGTGGTGGCACAATCATACCTCTCTGCAGCCTTAAACTCCTGGGAGAAAGTGATCCTCCCGCCTCAGCCTTCAGAGTAGCTATGACTACAGGTACTAATCACCAAGCCCAGCTAACTCTTAAAAGTTTTTGTAGAGATGGGAGTTTCACTTTGTTGCCCAGGCTGGTCTCAAACTCCTGGCCTCAAGTGATCCTCCTGCCTCAGCCTCCCAAAGTGTTGGAATTACAGATACTTTGTGTTTTGATTCTTGAAAGGAAAAAAAAAAACAAAGATTTTTAATGCCTCTTATCGTCTAAGCACTTTCCTTCCAAACAATACCCTTTTCCTGCCATTGTTCTTGTTATGAATAGCTTAAAGAAAAAGAAACAACAAAAGGTAATAATAGGCCAGGAATCATTTACTGAATACTAGGTCTTCTTGCATAGTTTGATATCCTATAAACTCTGTGCATCTGATGCATTTCACTTTCAAAAGGCTCAATGCTCTATATTATTTAGTAGTAATCAAAATTTCAAGTTTTACCTAGCCTCCTGATTCACTGCCCAATTTCCTACTAAATATGGGTCAACGGGGTCATCTGCAAATAATCTTGTAGTCTACTCAGAAAGTTCTGCTAAGTTAGAAAGTGATTAAATGACTGTTTGTTAAGATACACTTACATAGTAATAACCTCAATGCATTTGTTAAGTGGTTGTAAACAGGTGAATTTAAAATGTTATCCTATATGAAATTTTCCTTTTTGGTGTCTGTTATTTAATAGCATTGTTTGAATTAGGGGATAGTATTTGGTGCCTTTGTAACTATATGAAAATTAGTTGGTTGAATATTACTGCTTTCCATGTTCATATTTATATTTGTATATACACATATATACATACACATATACTACTTTCCTTTCCATTTTCATATTTATATTTGTGTATACACATACGAACATATACATAAAAATATATTTTATACATTTTTGAAAAGGAAAATTAACTTTAGGGCAAATTTAATGAATGTTCAAAAATATTTTTTGCTGATCAAATTATCACTGTTTTAAACTTTTGAAATGATCCAAAAATTTTTTTAATGACTTCGAGTTACTGTTACAAAATGCTTGTCTTTTGATGTCACAAACATTATATACTATAATCACTGGCCAGAGAGAATTGCTATAAGTATAATGAAAAGGGAAATGATTGAAGATCTCTGCAGCTATCCTCATAAATGAGGGTGGGAACACGATGGGCAGTTCCAAAGTTGAAAATAGAGAATATATGTGGATTTATATTAACATAATTGGTATTCTTGGATAGTTAAAAATGGCTAAACTGTAGGAGAAGCCCGAGTAATTACTGTTAACAGAGGAATAAATTTGAGGGCAATAATAATGATAACAGGCCAGCACTGTGGCTCATGCCTGTAATCCCAGCATTTTGGGAACCCAGGCGAGCGGACCACCTGAGGTCAGGAGTTCGAGAGCAGCCTGGCCAACATGGTGAAACCTCATCTCTACTAAAAATACAAAAATTATCCGAGTGTGGTGGTGGGCGCCTGTAATCCCAGCTACTTGGGAGGCTGAGGCAGGAGAATCACTTGAAGCTGGGAGACGGAGTTGCAGTGAGCTGAAATCGCGCCACTTCCCTCCAACCTGGGGGACAGAGCGAGACTCTGTCTCAAAATAATAATAATAATGATAATAATAATGCCACCAACAATACTAAGAGCTAACATTTACTGAGTGCTTACTAGGCACCAGATATTGTTCTAAGTATACATGTATTATCTCATTTAACCATCCATAATACTGTGGTATAGACACTTTTTACATCCATTTTATAAATAAGTAAACTGAGTTATGGAGAGATTAATGATTTGCCAGTAAGTTTCAAAGCCTGTGTACAAGCTCACGCTTGATTCTGGAGCCAGTGTTCTTAACACACTATCTTCAGAATGTTAAACTAAAAGGTTTTTAATTTACAGAATGATTCTTTCCACAATTAAAAAATAAATTAGGAGTAATTATTTTGAGTTCTTTCTTCTCTTCAGGCATTTCCCATGGTTCTTTTCAAGACATAATACATATCATTTAGTGTTGTAGATCTGAAAAATCAAAAGTAGCGTGAAGACCAAAAGTTTTTTAAAGAGATGGAGTCTCGCTATTGTTCTCTAGGCTGGAACTCCCAGGCTCAAGAATCATTCCACCTACTCCAGCCTTACCCCTCTGAGTAGGTGGAACCACCGTGTCCGCTAAGGTCAATGTTGAATCGTATCTTTGTAGATCTACTGACCAGTTAAAAAGAGGTGCTGTATACATTGGTTGTTGTCTTATCAGAGTTTGATGCTTTTATATAGACCATTGTTTTTACATGCTAATACAATTGAAAACCACTACAGATATTTATATTTACAATCCAAAGCTAGGTTTTAACAAGAAACTCATAAGGCAAAGGTGAGAAGTAAAATAATTTAGCGCCAAGTAGAGATATATGTGCAATGCTCCTTTGTTGGGCTCAAAATATATTCTTTTGTTTTATAAGACTGACAGGCTTGAAGACACTTTTATATCCATTATGCCTCCAAAGACAAAAATGATTACGTTTTATTTAGTAGCTTGCAAAGTTGCCAAAGACGATTTTTTCTACTCTTTCCCCGAAACTGGTTTATATGCTTATTAAAGTAATTTATACCTGTTTGTGAATGCTTAACATAGTGTCAGATTTTAAGATTTCCCTGCAACTTTATTTCCCTTGAAGTTACAGCAAGAGGAGTTAATTTTTATTTTTAATTGCATTTATTCAGTAATTAAACTCCGCCACAGAAAAACTTAGTGGACAAGGTGAGTTCCCCTGTGTCCCATGGCAAAGGTGCAGTGGGTGACAATGACCCATGGTTAGGTAACCTGGCAAGGAAAGACCCCGTTGTAACACATCTGAGCAACGAGACCAAAGAAGGGCTTGCTACCACGAGGCGAAGTCCGCTTTTTTGAACAGAGAGCTCAGCAGAGTTGGGCGGCAGTCACGCTCAGCACTGCGGCCGAGGAGAAAGAGAGCGGCAGCATTACATTACTGCACGAAGAGTAGGAAAATATGATGCAGGTTTGGGACCAGGCAACCGAAACCCCTTCTCAGCAGCGCCTCCCAAAGCCGGGCACCGCCTTCCTTAGGGGAAGGCGCAGAGTCCCCACACCCGCGCTGAGCCGCGCCCCCAGCTCCTTTCTCTTTCCTCCGCCGCTAAACACAGACTACCACGTGAGCGCCGCAGCGCGTCCCAGCTGTGCCTCAGCTGACCGCCTCCTGATTGGCTGAGAGCGACGTGGGCTGGCCGCCTGCGTGACTCGCCATTGGCTCTCAGGGAACCCGCCTCCACCTCAGGTGAGGCGGGCCTGCGGGAGCGCGCGCCGGCCTGGGCATGCGAGCGGGCGCGCTCCCGCCCCTCTCCCCTCCCTGCGCGCCCAAGCGCGCCTCCGCCCTTGCCCGCCCCCTGACGCTGCCTCAGCTCCTCAGTGCACAGTGCTGCCTCGTCTGAGGGGACAAGAGGATCACCCTCGCCGTCGCTTCGGCCAGTGCGTCGGGCTGGGCCCTGACAAGCCACCTGAGGAGAGGTTCGGAGACGGGCCCGGATCCCGGCAATTACCGCCCGCTTCTCCGCTTCTGGTCTCACGAGGTGTTTCCCGCCTCGCACCCCCACCTCTGGACTTGCCTTGCTTTCTCTCTCCGCGTGTGGAGGGAGCCAGCGCTTAGGCCGGAGCGAGCCTGGGGGCCGCCCGGCGTGAAGGCATCGCGGGAACCGATTCACCATGGAGGGCGCCGGCGGCGCGAACGACAAGAAAAAGTAAGCCCATTCCCTCGGCCGGCCGCCGGCGCCCCCGCCCGCCGTCCCGCCCTGGGCTCCCGGGCCGGCCTCGGCGTTCCTGGGGGTGGAGGGGGCAGCCTTTTTGTTTCTGCGGCTTCTCTCCTCCCCTCTCTTTCCCCCAACCTCGTCGGCCGGGCTCCCCCGCTGTCCACGTCGCCATCTTGTCGTGGGGGGTGGGAGACGCCTCGAAAGTGCTTTCAGGGGCCGGGATCTGAGCCCTGCTTGCCCTCCCCGCCGGCCGTGGGGGCCTCGCGCCGCCCACCTACCCGCCTCAGAAACCCAGCCTGCTCTGTGGCCGCATCCGGAGGGGACTTTACCCAGCCCGAAAACCCCGGGAAGAGAAATGAGCTGCAGCTCCGTAGCCGCGGTTTGCACCCGGAGCTTCCGCTCCTTCCCGCCCCCATCCTCTCCGGTTCCATTGAAAACTCGGCCCTGGGGCGGACCCTGCACGCTGGTCCTGGCTTCCTAGTGGGCTTGGGGCCCTGAATTCCCGACTGAGGGACTCGCGTGGTCGGATGCAATCTTGTCCTGTAGTCCAGCCGTCGCGGGTGTCTTTGCCTTTGTGCATCCTAGGGATTTGCCGCGATGGCCTTAAGATGCGAACTTTTTAGTTTGCACGTGCAGGTTTTGTTTCGTTTTAAGCGCCTTAAAAAAGTTGCCTAGACTGAGAGTCAGAGTAATGGGAATTTAGAGAAATAGCAACATTTTAAAGAGAACTTTAGAATTGGATACATGAGTTCATATCACCTGTCACGAGAACGCAGATATTATAAATGAATACATGCCTCACTCATTCTTCAAATAATGAAAATGTAGGGGCTGGTTAAATGTAGGCAGATAGTTTTAATGATACTGAAAAAAGTATATGATGAGTGAATGAAATGCGGCACTAAAATGTTGCAAAAATTTTCGAACTCTGTCTCATTTTCCTGAAATTGAAGTATATTAAA
Organism: Piliocolobus tephrosceles; assembly: GCF_002776525.5. NCBI lineage: Eukaryota > Metazoa > Chordata > Mammalia > Primates > Cercopithecidae > Piliocolobus > Piliocolobus tephrosceles. The sequence continues at coordinate 45,686,088 of NC_045439.1, read as the reverse complement.
GGAAAACCTTCAACATATATCCAAAGTAAGTTAATCACTCGGTTAGAACTTAATGCAAGTTTTATAAATCACCTTGAAGTTTGAGCCTAAGGGGTACATTAGAGATTAAGAATTGTGAGTCGGACCACTGGTATTAAGAGCGGACTCCGCCATCCCCCAACACACACACAATTTTGTCCACTTTGGTATTTTAACTTTTAAGGAAATCATTTAAGGAATTGAAGATTTAGAGTAAGAGTTTTGGTTAGTAGACTGGCTTTGCTCTTAAATCCTTCCACTCTTCTGGCAGAGAGATTAATTTCCCTAATCAGTATCAGCAGAAGATAAACTTGTTTATATTCTTGCTCTTTTGTAGATCCCTTCTCCTGGTCCTTCTTCAATAGAATATTAAATTCTTAGTTTGTGTACACCAGAGAAGGCACTTACAAAATTCAAAAAGTGAGCAAACAGGTTTAAATTCATTCCAAGAGTTACCAGGAATTAATTGCAGTTTATTTTGCGGAGGTGATTACAGTGCTTTTGATGAAATGATAAAGCGGCAGATTACCTCTGTGTAGTGCCAGTTTTCTATCCTTATATATATTGAATCATACTTAATACAATGTATTAAATTTTGCACCAATCAATTCCTTTTTATATACAGTATCGAAGTCATTTCTTTGCCATTCATCAGTTCAGAATATCAGAAGCAGTTTTGAAATGAATGAATGAATAAATTGCTACTGTTCATCAGCCCCAATTCTAAATGAGTTCTTAGATTTTCCTCAGCTTATCTGTTACTTTCAAAATTTTCTCATTTGAAAACTTAGCAACCTTGGGTTGGATGGATTCATTTCTTAATATAGAAGTTCTTGATAGAACTGAAAAATTAAGTTAAACACTTAATAAGTGGTGGTTACTCAGCATTTTTAGATGCTGTTTATAATAGATGACCTTTTCTAACTAATTTACAGTTTTTTGAAAGATAACAGAGTTTGAGGGATGGGGATTTTCTTCATACAATTTTTTTTTCATTTTAAATGAACTCCCAATGTCAGAGTTTGGGAAACAAATTTGTCTTTTTAAAAGAAGGTCTAGGAAACTCAACCTGAAGAATTGGAAGAAATCAGAATAGAAAATGGGTATAGTTATGATATTTTAGATTTAACATAGGACATTTCATGTTGCCTCCTAGTTATAGGGACTGAACTTACTTAATAGCACATGTGTTTTGATTTTTAGATTTTTAAGAGAATGTCAAGAGAGTAATGATTCTGTTTCAGGCTTCAGGCCAGACTCCTTCAAAGTTTTCCAAAAGAAATAATTACTGAATCATTAAAGTAAATTTCTGAGAATAGATATTCCTTAATTTCCTTCATTAACTTTGGCCATTAAAAGTCAAGAAGCTCTCTCATTTATTAGCAGACTTTTCTCCTTATATTTCTATTTTGATTGTCCTTTTGTTTGAGGAAGCAGTATATAGTGGTTAAGAGCATAGGATGTGGAGGCAGATACCTCTGAGGTAAGGGTCCCAGCCCTTCACTTGTGAGCTTGAGCAAGTTACTGAATGCCTCTGAGCCTCTTTCCTCCTTTTGAAGTGATGATAAGAATACCAGCCATCTGAGCAGTTATTGTAAAGGTTAAATGAGATAATGCTTATAAAGCACTTAGCCCATTGCAGGAGTCTTGGTGACACTGTGTACTTGAAAATAGATGTTACCTGTTAAAATTCTTGTTTGAACTTCCACAACTCTTAAAATTCTTTTTTGCTAGTCCTTCCAGCTATTTCCTTTAGTTTCTTTTCTGTGTCTTCATGCATCTTTTCTGTCTCCTGTAAGTGAAAAGACTAACATTGGATCCAGAGCTTGAAAAGCGGTTTTTTCCTGTTAAAATGGGCAAAAGAGTACATCCTTGGGTTATATTGACACCTAGTATCAGTTATTTTTCTTGAGCATCTGATCTACTCTCTACTCCAGGCCTCCTCCTTCACAATTCCTCACCCCTGTGTTTTCTCTCCAAATAGAATACTTTGAGTTTACTCTGGACTTACATACTGTGTATGTAGAGTCAAACATACACAGTATTCTAGTCTTACTGTTGATTTAAGCAAGATATGTGCAAGACACTGCAGTCTTAGTACTGGCAGTAACTTAAAACATTTTTTGTCTTGATGCCAAAGTTTAGACAATTTTGTAAAAATTAACCTTTGTGAAAGATAATGAGTTGATAAAATATTCTCAGTAAAGCAGCTACGTAGTAGAAAAACTGTCCTTTGCTTATGAATTTCTCCAGAGTTAAGACCATTGAGTTCCATCTAAAGGCAAGACTTAAAGCTTGCCTTACTGGTCTGTTTTGTGGCTCAATTTGTGTGAAGTCTATATTAGTGCACTCTTCCACACGTGTGTATTTACTGAACTATCAAGTTATTTTAGAGCATCTTGTGCGGTTTGGAGAATGTCAGCCTTTCTACCTGTTAACTTCCATTGTCTTTCCTTTTAATGCCATTGTCTGTGGCTCTAATGGTGTCTGGGCTCAGGGTTTATTTAGATTTTGTGGTTACATTCTATTCTTGTATGTCAAGAGTGGTGTATAGAAAGCTGAGGGGGATTAATTAGTCACTTGACTGATTTTTTTTTTTCTGAAGAACTCAAAATAGTTTATTATGTTTGGTGGTGAAATTAAAAATTGATGTGGATGGATGTTAAAGATTTGGGTTAAATCGTGTATTCATAGATGCCTTCTCTTAATATATAATTTTTTAAATTTAGATACTTGAAATACTGTATCCCTTTATCTAAGATTAACACAAGTCTGTTTCTTAACCAAGAGAAAATAATCTAAATTTAAATGTGGTGTTGGATGAGTTTCCGATCAAGAAATTGATTTTTTAAACTTTGTGCTAATTATCCAATGGGTGGATTTTACCCAGTGTGTGTATGTGTTTTCTGCTTAACTCTGGAAGGTTAGAAAGAGAATTTGAAACTAAGACAAGCCAAACTTCTTGTTGCTCAGTATTTTTGGTAAAAATATGATGAGAATATTTAAATTAATTATAGGCTTTGGAATTTTAAAAATAATTATATCTCTTGGTCTCTTGACACATCAAGAATTAACTGTTTTGTATATGCATTGAGTATTAATGTTCATGTTTTCTGCAGTAGAAATTTATAAACCCTTATCTATTTGCCAGACATCCCTTTAGAGAAAATCACAATTTCTAAAACAAAATTAAAAATGTTTGTTTCGTAAAAACAAAAATTGTGATTACCTCATGGCTTTTTTCTTATAGTTTTTGATTGTTTTTTAAAATTGTAGTTTAAAAATATTAACATAAAATTTACCATCTTAACTATTTCTAAGTGTACTGTTCAGTAATGTTAGGTACATTCACATTGTGCAACTAACTTCCAGAACTTTTTCATCTTGCAAAGCTGAAATATACCCGTTAAACAACTCCCAGTTTCCCCCTCAGCCTCTGGCAACCACCATTTTACTTTTTGTTTCTGCAAATTTAACTACTCTAGATGCCTCATATAAATAGAATCATAGGGTTTTAGTATTTTTGTGATGGGCTTATTTCACTTAGTGTAATGTCCTCAAGGTTCATCCATATTGTAGCATGTGTCAGAATTTTCTTCCTTTTTGAGTCTGAGCAGTATTCCATTATATGTACCATATTTTGTTTCTCCATTCATCTAGCAATGGACACTTGGGTTGCTTCCACATCTTGGTTATTGTGCTGCTATGAACATGAGTCTGCAAATCTCTCTTAAACTTTCACTTTTTTTGGATATATATCCAGAAGAGGGAGATTGGATCATATGGTAACCCTTTTTAATTTTCAAGGAACCACCATATTGTTTTCTATAGCAGTTGCACCAGTTTACATTCCCACCAATAGTGCACAAGGGTTCCTATTTCTCCACATCCTTCTAAACACTTGTTTTCTTTCTTTCCTTCCTTCTCTTCTTTCTCTTTCTCTCTCAGCCATCTAATATGTTGAAGTGGTAGCCATCTAATATGTTGAAGTGATCGTTTTTAAGGGCTTGTTTGTGGATAACCAGCTGAAAGCTAACTACAGTTTGCCAGTGGAAGCTTTTGCAGAAAGAATATTAAGTACCTCTAAAATGAGAATTCAATTTTTCTAGTGACTTAGATTTGCTCTGCCAATACTTTTTCACAGAAACACTTTTTGGGTAAAATAGTGTACACCTGTTCTATTGTTGATAAATCCCAATTTAATTAGGAAATTTGTTCTCTAAGATTTAAAACAATAATTGAAATAATTATTTTTATTAAAACTGTTCCCAAGATGTTAGCTTTTAGCTGTTCTGGTGATCTCAACTGTTATTTATGAGTGTTTATTTTAAAATTTCACCTTAACCGGTTACAGTTTTAACCATAAAGATTATTTCAACATATGATTTTGAAAGTTTATTGTCTTATAAATGCGAAAATGTAGTGATGGAACATAGCTTACTGTATGTAGTTCTTCACTTGTTTGAAAAGTCACAATGTATTTAGGCAAATTAATTTAAAAGTGTCTAGTATTTAATATTGCAGTTTTCACTCATTAAGGACAGGTCCCCTGTATTTCTCCCCCCTTTTTTTTTTCCAAGTAGTTTGGGAGGGTTTGTTTTTCCAGCTGAAAAATACTATGGTTAAAAAGAAACATAAGGTTTAAAGGTGAAAGTTGAAGTCTTTGAGGGTTGGGATATGTTTCTGTTAAGAGTCTTGTAAATTCAGATGCTAAGCAAATTTCTTTAAAATGATTTCTACCCTCCCCCTTTCCATTATAAAACTGGGTAGGTTTCAATGGACAAAATCCCAAGTAGACTGAATTTGAAATTTGTGGGCTGGGCACGGTGGCTCACGCTTGAAATCCCAGTACTTGGGGATGCTGAGGCGGATGGATCACCTGAGGTCAGGAGTGCGAGACCAGCCTGGCCAACACAGGGAAACCCCATCTCTACTAAAAATACCGAAAATTAGCCAGGCATGGTGGTGGGCACCTGTAATCCCAGCTACTTAGGAGGCTGAGGCAGGAGAATTGCTTGAACCCAGGAGGCAGAGGTTGCAGTGAGCCAAGATCGCCCCATTGCACTCCAGCCTGGGTGACAGTGCAAGACTGTTTCAAACAAATAAAAAAAGAAATCTGTGGTGTGAATACTGGTACGTGGTGTACACAGTGAGCTCTTAATAAGTATTTGAATTAACAAATGAGACAATGATTGAATAATTGGATGAACAAAGAGAATGCAGGTTTTTAAAAGGTTTCTTTAGAAATATTGTTGGCCCGGCATGGTGGCTCCTGCCTGTAATCCCAGCACTTTGGGAGGCCGGGGCAGGTGATTCACCTGAGGTTGGGAGTTCAAGACAAGCCCAACCAATGCGGAGAAACTCCCGTCTCGACTAAAAATAAAAAAAAGAAAAAGAAAAAGCCAGGTGTGGTGGTACATGCCTGTAATCCCAGCTACTCAGGAGGCTGAGGCAGGAGAATCACTTGAACCTGGGAGGCAGAGGTTGCAGTGAGCCAAGATCGTGCCACTGTACTCCAGCCTGACGACAGTGAGATGCTGTCTCAAAAAAAAAAAAAAAAATTAAAAAGAATGTTTTAATTCTTTAGTTCCCTGTCTCTCTGAGATTCATTGATTGGTAAGAAGAAAGTTATAGAATCTCCTTTGACTTTTTTTGATATAGATATTTAAATTCTATTACTTTATAGTAAGGTTAGGGCTTGATTATTTTCTTTGCTTTATAATAGAAGAGCATTGATTATTCTCTTTGCTTTATAATAGAATACCATTTAAATAGGAGTTCCTTGAGTGTGTTTACAATCATTTGATTTGGCTAAATTATTTTAATGTTTAATGAAATTTAAAAATTTTGGAGGGAAAAATTAAAAAACTACACAGGTGCACAAAGAAATAAAAATCACCTGCTATTTCACCATGTAGAGACCATTGTCTACTATTTCTCAATTCTGTGTTACATATGTATATTAATAACTGTAGGATAGGGAATGAGTACTGTTTTTAACCTGCTTTTTAAACATTTACATCTACATTTTTTTCCGTCTAAATAGTGAGGGTCTCAGAATTTTGTAGGATTGTGGTGATAGTTAAATTAGATAATGTTAATGTTGGGTACTTAACATAGTATATGGCTGTTAATACTCTCTAGATTTTGGATATAGTATATTTTACCATTATTGCCTTTTTATCAAACCTATTCTCAAAAAAGTGAGAAAAGCACTGGGATTATACAGGCGTGAGCCACCATACCTGGCCCCATGGTTCTTTCTTAATAATAAATTCGAAGAGGTAGAATTGCAGGGTCAAAAAGTATCTATTTTAAAGCTTTCAATATAATTGCCTGTTTATCTTCTAGAAAGTTTGACCTAATTGTATTTTAGAGTGTCATTTTCTTGAACTTTATCATCATTAAAGTTTTAAATTTGAAACACTGGCAGTTTAATAAGTATATTAGGATTCTTTTTATTGCAAGTAACAAAATACAACTCAATCTAGTTTAAGAGGGGAAAATGTAGTCATTGGCTAACACAATCTAGTTTTGGTTTAAGAGACAAATCTAGAATCTTAAATGATCTCTGAGTGTAATAACCCCTGACTTTTGTCTTGATATTACTTGGCTTGTATACCTTTGCTGTATTTGCATGCTGGCCTTATTCTGCCACTGACAGGCTGTCTGTATGGTGTGGAAGAGGACGGCTAGCATCCCCATACCTGCAGCCTTACAGTTTGTAATGAAAAAAAAAATGTAAAAAAAAACCCTCTCTCTTCTAGTATCTATATATCAGTTTCCTAGAAGAATACCTGTTTGCCCTACTTGGCCATGTGAAAGGAGTTCCCTGATTACATGAGTCAAATATGTCTTATTGTAGCATATTTGATTGTCTTATAGAATATTATCTTCTTATACACGGAACTCTTGATCAGTGCTACCATTGTAATTAATGGGCAATGAGTTTTTGTTGCAAGTCATTTGAATTCATATTCTATAGTTTTCTACCAAGTGTAGTCATTCTGCAACTGTTCTTGTCATGACTTTTGGGAAGTTGAGTATTTCTTCTATGGGTTGGGGTTTTCATCTCAAGGAAAAGATGATCCTTTACTAAATAAGTGTTAAGATCGCACATTTTTCTAGAACTTTTAGCTCTACTGTGTGATCTTACACAAGTTGCTTTATTGGGATAAGAATAAATTGCCTTATAGGATTGTTACGAGAATGAAATGATATATCAACTCATATGAAACACTCAGAACAGCTCTTGGCGAAAAGTAAGGGCTTAATTAAGTAGAAACTAACCCTATATTCATAATATTATAATATTTGTTGTTTTCAGCATTGTTTAGAATCACTCAAGCCTTCTTTGGGATAATCTGATGAAGGCTATTCATCACCAGTGAGTAAATAATAGTGGCAGAATAGTTACTGATGCTTTTCCTTTACTTTGTTTTTTTTTTTTTTTTTTTTTTTTTTTTCCATGAAAATCTGGCCTTTGCAGGCTAAATACTGGTTTATGTATAGACATGTTATTCTAAAATAATTTTCCATAGTGGTAATACTAAAGGAAGAAACATGTTCTCAAAGCTATTTATTTGGGATGTTAAAGGAGGGGAAATTAAGAAAGCTTACATTTCCATGTTCTTTGTGTCCAGAATCTCATTAAATGTCTTTTAACTTGTTAGCAGAGGAAAGTTGGATATTGCCTGCCTTTGTAGCTAACATAGTTAAAATATTTAAATGGTTATAGTGTCAAACCAGTAGTCAAAGCCTTCGCTGTATATGGAGGAAGGGATATTTTCTTGAATAATTTAAGCTGACTTCAATGGTTCAAAAAATTTCTTCAACCTTTAACCACGACTCAGGCACGTAACTATTATACTATGTCCTATAACAGATTATTGTGCTTTCATTTATTCAGCAGGTATTTGTGCAGCTAATTTATTGAGTACAGCATTGAATCGTTGATGGCTTAGGCCACAGTTGAACATTCCATTTTTGATGTTCATTCATTCATTCATAGCATGTTCCATTTTTAAATTTTTAGTTCACTGCACTTTCAAGTTTGAGGTTCTTGCAAAGTACAGAGTTCCTTGGGTTTGAGTTTTGTTATTTAATGTCAACCACCACAGGAGCATTGACCAGTCTGCTTTTAGAATTTTCGTAGACATACACACACACAACATTCTCACAAGACAGTCTACTCATTTTCTTTTTTATTCCTGTGTTTCTTAACACAGGGTTAATGTTCAGATCTCTTTTGGAGCAAAACAATCCTCTGAATTTTTGAGATGTACCCAGTGACCTCAGTTTCAGTATATATACTGCATTAAAAAATATAACCTTGTTCTTTTTAGTGGTCATTTGGTAACAGTTTGATCACAAACAAATGCAGCCTCAAATACAGAAGGCTTGAAGCAAGTATACAGAACTATGGAGAGATCATTTAGATGATCTAGAATATGCCTTTTTTTACAATGCCATCAAAATGAAAACACAGTTTAAAAAATTCTCATAGAATGTAACTTTGACACTGCTTTAACTCTATTAAACAAAGCACTGCCATGTTGTAATTCCTATTTGTTACTCTCTGGAGTTGCATAAGTTACCAGATCTGCCTTTTGTGTGATATCCTTTTCAAATATCTGAGGGTAGCTATCATGTTTCTCCTTCTATTCTTAAAAAGTTCCAAATTTCTTGAATCTTTTAATTCAAAAATTATATATTGAGCATCTGATTTGTGGAAAGGCATGGGCCATATTAAAAATGGGGCTTCATATTAAAATGGGGAAAGGGTGGAGATTCTCAGGTGGAATCTGAGATCTGCCACATACTAACAGTGTTACCTAACCCTTTTTAAAGACAAAGAAACAGGATCACAAGGTCACTTGGGAAAATTTATTTGGTAATATTGGGTAGGCTGGATTAGTATAGTTGGAAAACAGAGACTCTTGCTTTAGGAGAGCTGCTCCTTTGTCATTTCCAGAATCTTCATCATGGTCAAGGTTTAGAGCTGAATATTTAATAGAAGAAGTCTTTAGGGTATGCTTTCTATTACATACCCTTATTTCGACACATGTGTTTTTTCCTATTATGTAAATGCTTTATTATTACTTATGCATCTTCTATTATGTTTAAGCAAATAATTATTTCAAGGACACATTCTTCTACATACACACAAAGTTTAGGGTCACCGACCTTCTTAGGTTCTAGTCTTAGATCTGTTACCATCTAAGAGCATATAAATAAGGGAAACAAAGAAAAGGATTTACAAGCTGAGAAGGAAGCAATGCAAAGACAGAAGAGTGATAGAGTAGGTAATTTGGGAAAAGTCAGTGATACACAGCTCTCAACCATGAACAGTGATTTTTAACTCTTGAATGTTTGTGGCATTCATGAAGGTATTAAAAGGTGACTTTTAAAAAATTGTTTCAGATAACTGAAAAAAATTGTGTTGCCACATTCTTCATTAGGTCATCTTTGAACTCTACTCATGCACTTACATGTTTAAGGCAAAGTTTTACTAAACACACACTTGTTCTTGCTAGCTTATGGAGTTTTACTGCTAGCTTCTTACTCTTAGCAATTGTACCTCACATTACATAGTATTGTCAAACCCACTATATTCAGAGTTTCGCCTGACAAACATGGTATATTATAGGATGTGTATTTAGTTATAGATAAAAATACATTATTCTCGTTTTTCAAAATTTGCTGGCCTACCTGTTAAGCTTTTGCTTTAAGACGTGCTAATGTTTCTCAAACTTCTGTGGTTTAATCACCTGAGTGTTTAGTTGCTCTATGGATTCCCAGGGACCCATTCCCCAGAGATTCTGATTTGGTAATTTTGGGATGGAACTCAGGGATCTGTAAATTTTACAAGCACTCACAGATGAAACATAGACTTTAAACAGCTAAGAGTGCTCATCAGGATTATGTTGATATTATTTTTTAAACAGATGTGCCAAGCCTATAATTTGAATTTCCAGGGTTGGGATTTGGCCTTCTATATTTGGGGGAAGAAGTTCTATTGATGATTGTGGATATATACCACAGGTCAACCATTCAATAGTCTAGTCATTGTAGTTAATGTATTTTATAATTACTAAGTTCTAAGTATGTGGTAGTATTAATGTCTTAGGAGGTGGATATATTTCCTGTATTTGTAAAGCATTTGGGTAGGTTTTTTAAAGAGGAAAGTATGTAACAAACTAGTTTTGAGTGTTGCTCTTTTACATCTTTGGGCATTTTTGAAGAACACGTAAGTATTTTCTTAGAGCAGAGGGCTCAGAGTGGCCCCCAGATCATCATCATTGGTAACACCTACTAACTCGTTAGAAATGCACATTCTCAGGCTCCATTCAGATTTTGTAAATCAGAAACTCTGGAAGTAAGCTCAGCATTCTGTGTTTTGAGAATTCCTCCAGGGGACTGTGATGCAAACTGACGTTTGAGAACCTTCATCTTAGAGTAAAAACTTTACATACACATTTTTGTTGTTGTTTTATTTATCTAGCACAGTACTTTTTTTTTTTTTTTTTTTTTTTTTTGAGACGGAGTTTCGCTCTTGTTGCCCAGACTGGTGTGCAATGGTGCAATTTCAGCTCACCACAACCTTCGTCTCCTGGGTTCAATTGATTCTCCTGTCTCAGCCTCCCAAGTAGCTGGGGTTACAGGCATGTGGCACCATGCAAGGCTAATTTTGTATTTTCAGAAGAGATGAGGTTTCTCCATGTTGGTCAGGCTGTTCTCGAACTCCTGACCTCAGGTGATCTGCCAGCCTCAGCCTCCCAAAGTGCTGGGATTACAGGCATGAGCCACTGCACCCGGCACAATATAATATATATAATCAGGGCTCAAAGATTTGTTGAGAGGCTCAACACCAATTCTGGACCAGGAAAGATTTTATTTATATCACCAGTCAGGAATAATCTAAAAACAAAAAGCACAATCTTCTTACAAATAACATTTCAATACACGTTAATGTAAACACATGGAAAAGTATTAGCTACTTAATAAATGTAATTAACATGTAAATGAAAAATTTACACATTATGGCTATTTCAGATGTGATATAGATTTCATTTTCAGAATGAGCCCTCCAATTTAAAACAGTGATTCCTTTCCCCCGTTTATTTTACTGCATTAGAAAATCACATTTAAAATAAGCATTTTGGTGAGGTTATTGGAAGGTGAATAAATCCATCTTTTCTTTAATTATAGATATTTAAGAGAGATGTTGCCGTGCCATTCAGATAATGATGATCTAAGACAAGAAATTTAGTTGCTTTCAAAAATAAAATAAGTATATACATTCTGAACATTTTTCTTTATAAACCATTTCATCTGTTTTTTTGAATTTCAAATTAATTATACAGAATTTTCAAAATTTGAAAATTAGGTTAACATGAGAAACTGAAGATACTGAATTATATTGTCTGTTCAGTCTATACTTTTCTTTAGGATATACAGTAGGAAAGAAATATGATAGTTCAAGTTAGATTACTACTTCTTTCAGAGTTTTTTGACAAATGCAGGTACAGTGATAGTGTCAGTTCATGGTGAAATTTTGTTAAAATAAATTACAAAAAATTTGTGATCCTGACGTCTTGAAACTAGTATTGTTAATATTTGTAAACTTTGCTAACACTGTATATCACTGTATTCTGGTTTTATCTGTGCATCTATGAGTTAAATATATGTGTGTATAGCTACATATGGTTATATACACATACATTACACATAGGAGTGGAATCATACTCAATTTTTTTGTATAGCTTGCTCTTTTCATATAATACTATATTGTAGCATCTAGTATAAGCAAAGATTAATTTTTATAGACTTTGCTTTTATCCTGAAATTTTATGGTAACTGGTTTAATGGAAAGACAATTTCTGTGACGTGTTTTGTCAGTTAGGGATTGACCGTGGTAAAATATTGCTGGATAACAACAAGCAATGTAAGGTAGGGGCTTGGTCTCTTTTGTTTATTGCACCATGTCCTATTCTAGGAACAGTGTTAGACTCATAGAAGGTGATCAAGAAATATTTGTTGAATACATCAATAACATTCTCTAACATGTGGGTATCCTAAAGGTTTATTTGTAAAGTTTATTGATTAGAATTCAGAAGACATTTTCCCAGACAAAATAATAGATTGCTGGCTGTCTTGAAAATGTAATTTATATTTAATTTGAAATGTCAAGTTTTTGCTAATTTTTCCATTAAGTAGAGATAGGGTTTTAAAAAATTACATGTGATGTTTTAAGTATTCTGGTTTTGCAACAATTACTAGGTAGAAAATATAACAACAGATCCTAATAATACTTACAATAATACATATAAAATACTTGTCTAAAAGTATCCCTCCTTAAAAAAACAAAGCTGGCCAAGCATGGTGGCTCACGCCTGTAATCCCAGCACTTTGGGAGGCTGAGGCAGGTGGATCACGAAGTCAGGAGTTGGAGACCAGCCTGGCCAACATAGTGAAACCCTGTCTCTACTAAAAATACAAAAAATTATCTGGGCGTAGTGGCAGGCACCTGTAATCCCAGCTACTCAGGAGGCTGAGGCAGGAGAATCGCTTGAACCCGGGAAGTGGAGGTTGCAGTGAGCGGAGATCGCGCCACTGCACTTCAGCTTTGGGCGACAGTGCGAGACACTGTCTCAAAAAAAAGGCAATAGGATTAGGTATCAACTTAATGAAAACTTCATGACAGCACTTTCTTGAAAAAGACTGGAAACCAAAGTTAGTAAACTCCTATTTCTGCATGAGTTTGGAAGACGTAAAGATGATAAAGATGTTTAAGTGTTCCTTTCTTTTTTTTTGAGACGGTGTATTGCTCTGTCTGGAGTGCAGTGGCACAATCACAGCTCACTGCAGCCTTGAACTCCTGGGCACAAATAATCCTCCTGCCTCAGCCTCCTGAGTAGCTGGGACTATAGGAGTGCACCATTACATCTGGCTAATAATTTAATTGGTTAAGAACATTAACTATATAACTCATACATTTTCCTGACCACATTAGCTTAGGACAAAACAGTAAAAGACATGAGTGTAGATGAAAGCAATAGGGGAACTAATCTTAAACACTGAACCTCTTTCAGCAAATTGGCATTCAAGTTTCTTAGCTCTCTCTTTACACCTCTAAATCTGTTTCCTAGCAAGATCACTTACTTGCCTTGGTTTATGGTGATACTTTTCATTGTTATACTGTTGGGTGATTGTTTTAATTAGTAGCTGTTTTTTTCTACTTCAGGAAGATGACACTGCTGGCTGTGATGTTTACCTTGTGGCTAATGCCTGTGTTTCCCTATGTTCACATTTATTCCACAATTCATTTGTTAACATTTACTAAGCTGCTTTTCTGTGCCAGGAACTTGGCTAGATGAATAAATGGTTGTTTTTGTACACAAAATTAGCTGTCATAATCAGTTATTGTAGCATTTATTCTTGCAAAGATATATATTTATATTTCAACTAGTGATCGAATCTTAACTTATTAATTCATACATTCAGCCAGCACATAATTGAATACTTCTTATGTGTCAGAAACTGTTCTAGGTGCTTGGGATGTTCATTGAACAAAATAGACAAAAGTCTCCACCTTTGTGGAACTTACTTTCCAGTGTAGTTGTGGATTGGTGGGGTAGAAAATAAGTAAACAAGTAAGATACGTACTTAGGCTTTCATAAAAATAGAGCAGAGCAAGAGGATCAAGATGGAGGCAGTGATCAGGGAATCTCAATAATGGTGAGACTGGGACAAAGACTTGAAAAAGGTGGAAAAGCAAGCCTCTTAGGTATCTAGGGTAGCAAGAGGAACAACTAGTGCAAAGGCCCTAGGAGGCAGTGTGTTTGAAGTGTTTTAAGGAACGGTAAGGAGGCTAGTATGGTTAGAATAGAATGAGCAAAGGGGGCAAAGTGGTAGAAGATGAGATCAAAGAGGTAATGAGGCCATTGTGGAGGCCCATATGGACTACTGGAAGGGCTTTGGCTTTTACTCTAAATGAGGCAAAAACCATTTTAAGCAGAGAGGAGTGATATGACTTGATTTCTTGTTAAAAGGATTATTCTAGTTGCTGTCACAGAAAAAGACTACAGGGGTGCAAAGAAACAGAGAGACAAAAGAATGTAAGATTTTCACTGTAACTTATATCTAGTATGCTTGCTTATACTTGAAAATGCATATCCAGATAATTGTAGTTAATTCAAATAGTATGTTTATTTAATAGTACTAACATTGATATGCTGGTTAATTATGAGTAGGAGCACTAATAAAGCACAAATCAGAGATTCCCAAAAAGAAAATGTTGAAAGGGCAGTCAACTTGTCCTGTGCCAGAAATCAAAGTCATAGCAGATTTGGGCCAAATATGTCAAAGTCAAACTTAGGCACATCACTACTGAGAAGACAAAGATGAATGTGTGACAGTTTCCTGCCCCCAAGAATCTTTAAGGGTTGTAAAGGAAGATTAATATAGCCAAATAACTAGAGTGATCAGTTCTACCAGAGAGGACCAGTTCTGGAAGACAGGGGAAAAAAAAAAAGACAGAAACAAAATGATGTTTGCATTAAATCTTTAAAAGTTTCTCTCATAAATTTACCAAGCCAGATATTGGGAAGGGTACCCCAAGCAGAAGGAGTAGAGTAAGCAAGCCAGAAAGGAAATACTGTGGTGCTTTTGAGTAACTGCAGTGTGACTGAAGAATGTGGAAAATGATGAGGATAAAGAGGTGGACAGGGAACTAGGTAAGGGAGGGCTTTCTTTTAAAATAATTAGACCATGTCCTGTGTACATTTAATGGGATTTTAATCAGGCCATAATACCAAATTTCTTTACTTCGGAAGGATCTTTATGGTGATGGTTTCAGAAAGAAATTAAAGCAGAGTAACAGTGGTTAGCAATAATGATCAGCTACTGGTTCCCAAACTTATGTATCATATGCATCTTGGGAGTTTTTAAAAACTCAGATTTTGGGATCCTGACTTAGATCTACTGAATCAAAATTTACAGATTCAAATTCCTAGTGAGGTCTAGGAATTTGAAATGTTGAATGCCCTTCACGATGCAGCTAGACAAGCATTTGGGAATAAAGCATTAGGTGACTATTTCAGTAGACTAAGGAGTGGGAGGCCATTTAAGCTCAAAGGCTGTTCTACTTTCATTATATTTCTAGTACCTAGCATAGTGCATGGTACTTGATAGACACATCCTTTCTCCCATACCTCGCCCTACACATCTCTTCATCTGTATCCTTAGTAATATCCTCTATAATAAACTGGTGAGCATGTTTTCCCTGAGTTCTGTGAGCTGCTCCAGCAAAGACGGGTTTGTGAGAATCCCAACTTTTCAAGTCTGTCGGTCAGAAGTTCCTGAGGCCCAGACTTGCAGTCTTGAGGCCTGAGCCCTCAACCTGACGCTATCTCCAGGTAGATAGTGTTAGAATTGAATTGAAGGACACCCACCCAGTTGGTGTCGCTGCAGAACTGATTGCTCACCTGGTGGTGGAGAGAACCCCTCCCCTCCCGATTTGGTTACAGAAGTTGTCTTCTGTGTTGTTGATTGCTGTGGTGTGGGAGCAGAGGGGGGAAAAAGCTGTTGGAGAGTTTTTTCCAAAACAATAGGGAGATTATTTAGATTTATAAAAATAGAATCAAAGTAGATTAACTGAGGACACTGTGAAATATAGAGTAGAGCTGTGTAAGGAGTATATCTTAATGTCAAACTGACACCAAATTGAATGTTTGCTGGAACGTTCAAAGATCTAAGCGTCCCAAGTCTGTGAAAACAATCAGGTTAGTAAACAGTCTTATTTTTTCATTGTGGCAAACAGCAACACAATGCTGAAAGCCATTTAAGGAAAAAGAACAGTAACTGAATTCTCTTATGGAAATGTGAGATGTTGTTTTACCAAGTACTGATTGTGTTATACTTTTTGTTTATTTGTTTGGTGGTATTTCAGTTCCTAAAATTCCTTCAAATGTGCTGCAAAATACAAACCAAGAACTTGGTGGATTTTCCTTTTGTTTTCCTGTGGAAAATGATAGAATTCAAAACCTTGAGGATTAGACCTTGAGAGTTAACCTTCCAGTGTTTATGCCACCATCATACAAAATTCTGGAAGACAAAACCCTTCCCACTTAAAAACCAGTTAGTCTCAGAAAATCACCTCATGTGAGGAGACTGCATCATTATAGTATGTGTATTAGCTTTAGGTATAGATCTAAAATGTTTTTAATATTTTAAAAACTTCAGCCTTTCTTCATTAATTTGGCCTAATACAAGTTAGAAGAACTTTAAAAATGAGTACAAACAACAAGGAAGGGCCGGGCGCAGTGGCTCATGCCTGTAATCCAAACACTTTGGGAGGCTGAGGCGGGCAGATCACCTGAGGTCAGGAGTTCCAGACCAGCCTGGCCAACATGGAGAAACTACATCTCTACTAAAAATACAAAAATTAGCTGGGCGTGGTGGCACGCGCCTGTAATCCCAGCTACTCGGGAGGCTGAGACAGGAGAATTGCTTGAACCCAGGAGGCAGAGGTTGCAGTGAGCTGAGATCACACCATTGCACTCCAGTCTGGGCAACAAGGGTGAAATGCCATCTCAGGGGGAAAAAAAACAACAACAAACAAACAAAAAAGAAGGTTTCTGTGACTGCCAGACAAATGTTGAGCAAGTAAAACACCAACAATGTTGAACTTAGATATTGAAATAGCTGCTCTGTACAAATAAAGTCTACTGGGAGTATATGGGGTAGACTGAATTACCATCTTTTGATTCTTTCCCCGTAATGATTGGCGTTACCGGAAGGGATTGCCTTGCTTTGAAGAGCTGATGGAAAGTAGAGCAGAGAGCATCTATCACCATTGTAGGTGCTTTTCAGTTAGGATCCTGGATTTATAAGCAAACTCCAAGAAAGAGCCTGGTTCTGAGTCCCTCTGAATAGCTTGGGTCAAGTCCTAAATTCTGAAGTCAACCCCTGTAATTCCTCCTTTATGTCTTTGGTATGTGAAGTAGGCAAATTTCGAACTTTATAATAATAGCCTAGACTTACAAATACTTGCCTTGGTAATCAGGATGAGTTTTTGAGAGACAGCATAGTCTTAATCGCATGGACACCAGACTGCTTGAGTGGAATATAGGTTCTGCCATTTATTAACGGAGTAATGTTGGGTAAGTTATTTAGCCAGGGTCCTTATCTGTAACATGGTGATAATAATAAATATTAAATAATAGGTGAGAAATGTTTAGAATACCACTGTGTACATAGTAAGCACCATGCATAGGTGTTTAGATTTTAAAATACTGGCAAAGGCAAGGTTGGATGGCTCACACCTATAATCCTAGCACTTTGGGAGGCCAAAGCAGGAGGATCACTTTAGCCCAAGAGTTCAGGACCAGTCTAGGCAACATAGATTCTGTCTCTGCAAAAACTTTAACAGAATTAGTTGGGTATGGTAGCATGTGCCTGTAGCTACTTGGGAGGCTGAGGTGGAGAGAGGGAGGATCACTTGAGCCCACAATTTCGAGGCTGCAGTGAGCTTATGGTCATGCCACTGTACTCCAGCCTGGGTGACAGAGCAAGACTCTGTCTCTAAAATAAAATGAAAATAAAACTGCAGGCAAAAATGCCAACTGAAGAGTGAACATGAACTTTTCTTTGTATTTTTCTTGGGCCCGAGACTTAAAGTGCAGGGCAGTTAAAACGATGAGATGTAATTCTCACCTATCAACTCAGCAGAAATTAATAAGATTAAAAAGATGCATAATATATAATATTGCAGAGTCCATGGGGGAATTGATATACATATTCATGAACTGGCAGAGACAAAAATGGGCACAGAACCATTTGGAAAGCTATTATGTACTTTTAAAAATTTCAGTAGCACATTTTTTATATCATGAAATTTCACTTCAGAATGTCAGTCCTGTAGAAATTCTGACACAAGTGCAAAAACAACAAAAACCAACTTGTACCTTCAAGGCCAGAAAGAGTTATTTCACCAGATAATAGAATTGAGGTACATTAACTTTATTAGAAATAAATCTGATAATCTGCTAACATTTTAAATAGTTATGGTTTAACTTCAGTTCTCGAAGTCACATATTTTTTCAGTTAGGAATGCTAACAGGCTTTTTGTGCAATATGGAAAGATGACTTTAAATGCCTACTATTATTTTGTGTCCTTTTATTTTTTTTAATTTTTACTGACCTACTACAAAGCACCAAATATTTTATGTTCTTAATCTGAAGAATAATAGACATTCTCTATAAACAACTATTGCTTATTCATGAACTTTGTACACAAGAAGCTTCATAAGACAAGGGCTCAATTATTTTTCTAAATATATTTCCTATACAAAATAATTTCAAGATATAATTGTTACTTTTGTGTCTAATACTGTATATTAAATAAAATAGTAAACATGTAAAAACTATAGTACCACAAAGATTGAGCTATTTTGCCAGTAGTATACTCCCAACTTTAGTTCTAGAACAGTCATAGAAATGGGGAAACAAACTATTTTGACTGTACTCTTAACAGAAACATAGTACCTTATGCAGTAGCAGAACATAGCAGCAGCAGAACTTCACTTGACCTGTACTTAAAAACAAAATAGATGCAATTTATAAAATTTAGAGAAATATAGTGACCTTATTTGCATGCGGAAAATGTACTTCTTTCTTTCTGATCTACACATCTTCTGTTGTGCAATGTAAGCAGTAAAACAAATAGTACAGGATTCATCTCTGTGGGACCTAGACCCTCTGATCTAACAGAAATAATTATTGGTCAGTACTGTAGTTCTGTGGTATAAAACTGATCAAATTAGCCTTCCTGTGACTAGACAAGAAGCTGGGCAGTTTAGATGCTGAAACTCATAAGAACTTCCGAAGCTTTAGCTTTAAGCTTTAAGCTTACTTAGAAATGTTACAAGACCTCTAGTAGTCACATATGAAGACTATCATAAAAATTTTTCCATTAAATCTTTATTATAGATCCCCTGATTGGTTTATGTCTAGACTCATTGTGTGATAAAGGACATAATGATTTTTATCACCTTCTTCATCTAATATAGGTTTGTCAACTCTATATTAGTTGTTCTCTTGAAGGCTGGTTTTCTTCCAAAATTCAGGCTCATGCTCAAATTCTTATTTTCAGTCTACACTAGCTTTTAAATATACTGTCCTTTAGATGCTTTATCTAACCTCACATTTCTAATGGATTTGTCTTAGATGCTTATTGCCACTCCTTGGATAGTCATTGCTATCTTCAAAGTTCTGGACAACCCATGTATTTCAGAGGAACTGGAGACATTCCATCACCATAGTTAGCTTGCTTGGATACCCTTTGAAAGCATATATTCGCGCCTGTAATCCCAGCACTTTGGGAGGCCAAGGCGGGTGGATTACTTGAGGTCTGGAGTTCGAGACAAGCCTGGCCAACATGGTGAAACCCCGTCTGCACTAAAAATACAAAAATTAACCTGGCTTGGTGCTCCATGCCTGTAATCCCAGCTATCCCAGCTACTCAGGAGGCTGAGGCAGGAGAATTGCTTGAAGCTGGGAAGTGGTGCGGTGAACCAAGATCTTGCCATTGCACTCCAGCCTCGGTGACAAGATCAGAACTCCATTAAAAAAAAAAAAAAAAAAAAGCATATATAGCATGTATTATAAGGTTTTCAGTTTTTCACCAAGTGTTTCATTTGGGTAGTCATTTATTGGTAGTTTACATCAGTTGAGTGGTTCAGAAAAAATATAGTAAGTTGCTTATAAAATTCTGAATACTTTGGGTAGGCACAATGGCTCAAGCCTGTAATTTGAGCCCTTTGTGAGGCTGAGGCAGGAGAATTGCTTGAGCTTAGGAGTTCAAGACCAGCCTAGGTAACAGAGAACACCTGGACTGATTTTGGCATTTGAACTAATATTCAGGTTTAACATGAGATAATTGATCATCACTCTATTTTGGAGGCTTTATTTGAACCAAATAGAAAGCTATTTCCCACAGCTATCACTGCCTCTCACCTACAACTTAAGGAGGTCGGGGAGGAAGTGAGGGAGTTTCTGTTAGGGCCAATAGGGACCTGCTAGATATCCCCCCCATCCTGGGAATGGTGTATGGAACTCCAGTGTATGCTGGAGTTATTATCGTCATGCCTTTTTTTTTTAAATTTTACTATTCTGCTTATACAGATCAAGTCATAACATTTTATTTTTAAGTTCAAATTGAACACATTTACAGAGAACAGTGCAGCGAAATGAAAAATAAAATTATAGACTGCTGGCATTTGCATTTTCATGTAACCTCAGTGACTAATTTTTTTTTATTGTACAGCATCGAGAAAATCCTAGTTCATATAACTAGTTATAGTTCATATAGATTCATATAACCAGTGTTAAGTAATAATAGTTTCTTCCTTTTTTTACTCCACCATCTATCTAACCAGATAAAGACAATAGTTTTTAATAGCTCACCTTAAATTTCAAGGTACTCAAGTTAAATTGATCTACACGCCTGAGTTGAAATTTTTTGTATCAAAGTTCAGTAACATGCTTACATTCCTCATTAAAGTATAAAAGTCCTGTAAGCACACAAACTTAAGTGCTAAAACTAGTATCGCTATTGTCACAATACAACATGTTATATTGTAACAAAAGCATATGCTGAGAACTGTGCCTGTTACTCCAGAATGTTGCTTCTATGGTTGTACCTTTCAGCTTTGCAGATCATTTGGAAGGAGGTGAGATTTGAGGTGGATACAATTAGGCACTTCATTCACAGGATGTAAGAAGGATTAAGTAAAATAATGCTGGCTAAAAGTCCTTATTTAGCATACTGCCCAATGCTCACGAAATCATAATAGCGGTTTTTAACATTTGATGAAGAACCTATTTAACAGGAGTGAGTTCAGGGGCATAGGAGATCATGTGAATGTTTAAAGTAGAAGCAGCATTCCCCATTAAGAAGAGAAATACAGTGGAAGAGTAAAGACTTTAGAGTAAAAAAACACCTGGATTCAAATCCTATTTGCTACATAATGGCTATTTTTAACCTGTTGAATGCCAGTTTCTTCATTTGTAAAATAGGGACAATATTTAACCTATTTACAGGTTATTGTGAGAGAACTAGGCACCTAGTACAGGGTAATATTGGCACATGGTAACCTTTCATACATAAACTGTCGCTATTCAAGAAGCTATTAGATGTCACTAGGCAGTTAAGCAAAGGAAGACAGATTTGCTTGGTGTGACAATGAAAATCTTTCTGACTCTGACATCCTTCTTGAAAGAGTTCCCTGAAGATAGGTCATTGTATTGACACCTTTATCTTTGCTAACCTATTCCTTTAAATTCTGGGTATTGTGTGTGCCACAGCTTTTTTTTCTTCCATATTCCTGCGTTTATTTGGCACCTGTTGTGCCAGTAATAGATAAGGGGCTGCTAAGGGAGGAGGCAACCTGCACTGGCTTACAGCTGCTAATATCAGTTCCTATAGCTTATTGTTAGTGTTGTTCATGTGGTAAGGTAAAGGGTGAGAAAGTACCGGAGTCTAAAGAAACTTGAGTAGAAATCCGTTTGTAGCTATTACCATTCTACCTGCTAACAACTCCTGTTTTCAAGTTATTATGTACAACTTTAGGCAGTTTCTGTAGCCTTAGTCATGGTTTCTCTGTGTTGAGACTACTTTTGAATTCTATGAATTACAGCCTTAGATGTACAGGCTACTTTAAGTTTTTGCCTAAAATAAAAACATTCTCTCCAGTTACACATGCTGGGGAGGAAACACCTGCTTCCAACAGGTTTAACGCTTGGTTTTTGACTTTTTGTGAGAGTTCCTTATGTGTACAGTAATCCAAAATCTGTATAGTTGTCCTTTATAAAAGTACATTAATCTTGTAGACAAATCTCCATGTAACTTAATTACATGACATCTTCTAATCCTTCTGTGATAAGCAGAAATGTAGAGTTTTATTCAAGTTAAGGCAAACTAACTTGTATACACTTTCCATCTCTTGTTTTTTTTGTTGTTGTTGTTAAGTAGGATAAGTTCTGAACGTCGAAAAGAAAAGTCTCGAGATGCAGCCAGATCTCGGCGAAGTAAAGAATCTGAAGTTTTTTATGAGCTTGCTCATCAGTTGCCACTTCCACATAATGTGAGCTCTCATCTTGATAAGGCCTCTGTTATGAGGCTTACCATCAGCTATTTGCGTGTGAGGAAACTTCTGGATGCTGGTGAGTTATTTTACAAAGGTAGAAATAGGCCTGAAAATTAGAAGTTAGAAGTAAATAGAAATTATTTTTAGAAGGTGGTCGCAATGTTTTGATTTTGCATATCTCCTTATATTGTGATATGTACATGTTTAACAATTTTTCTGTAATTCTTACTGTTTTTATCAAGCTTCATTTTTTTTCTTACCAGTTATTCTTTGAAATAATCTTTTTTTTGCATTGTAATTTGTTTTGCTTTATTTTCTTAAACATACTCCCAATTCTTTTCTAATATAACATCCTTTTTATTACCTGATTTTAAAGCTTTAGTCAGGAATAAGATACTGGCTTTTTGTTTGTTTGATTTTTCCCTTTTTCTCCTTTTCCATCTACCTTTCTTTCCTTCTTTGAAAAATATGACTCAGGCTGGGCGCGGTGGCTCACGCCTGTAATCCCAGCACTTTGGGAGGCTGGGGTGGGTGGATCATGCAATCAGGAGTTAAAGACCAGCCTGGCCAAGATGGTGAAACCCTGTCTCTACCAAAAATACAAAAAATTAGATGGGCGCACTGGCAGGTGCCTGTAATCCCAGCTACTCGGGAGGCTGAGGCAGGAGAATGGGTAAACCCGGGAGGCGGAGCTTGCAGTGAGCCGAGATCCGGCCACTGCACTCCAGCCTGGGCGACAGAGCAAGACTCCGTCTCAAAAAATAATAATAATAATAATAATAATAATAATAATAAGTAAATAAAAAACATGACTCTTCTTTATTCTATGGTTTGCCTTGCTGCATTACTTTAAATAATCATGAAAAGCAGCTGGCACATCTTTAATTATAGTCTTTCTGGCTTCTGGCCTTCACTGTTCTGTGTTAAAATGGCTGTATATATTAAATAAAATATCTGCAAGAAAACTTTATAAAAACATCTAAATATTATATCTTTTTATTTTACTTTATTTTATTTTTTTTGAGATGGAGTCTTACTCTGTCGCCCAGGCTGGAGTGCAGTGGCCGGATCTCAGCTCACTGCAAGCTCCGCCTCCTGGGTTTACGCCATTCTCCTGCCTCAGCCTCCCGAGTAGCTGGGACTACAGGCGCCCGCCACCTCGCCCAGCTAGTTTTTTGTATTTTTTAGTAGAGACGGGGTTTCACCGGGTTAGCCAGGATGGTCTCGATCTCCTGACCTCGTGATCCGCCCGTCTCGGCCTCCCAAAGTGCTGGGCTTACAGGCTTGAGCCACTGTGCCCGGCCTAAATATTATATCATTTAAGTACAACTTTTTAACTAATTATTTTCCTCTTCTTGTGCCCTTTTTAGGTGATTTGGATATTGAAGATGAAATGAAAGCACAAATGAATTGCTTTTATTTGAAAGCCTTGGATGGTTTTGTTATGGTTCTCACAGATGATGGTGACATGATTTACATTTCTGATAATGTGAACAAATACATGGGATTAACTCAGGTAAAATGCACACATATTAAGAGCCCTCCTGTATGTTTTTATGATTTTATGATATAGCCCTAATTTTTAAAAATGTGTTTACAGTTTGAACTAACTGGACACAGTGTGTTTGATTTTACTCATCCATGTGACCATGAGGAAATGAGAGAAATGCTTACACACAGAAATGGTAAGAAAAGTCTGCTGTTTGATTTAATGTGACAGGTGGTTTTACATAATCAGATACTATTGCTAATTATTAAACTTTGCTATTGTAACTTACCTAAGGCAAAATGTTATTTCATGTTTAATAAAACGTTAAGTCTATTCTTCATTAAAACTATTATTCTAGTTTTTAGGAATTTCATTTTGAAAGCCCACCTAATTGCATAAATAATTGTGCATGTGTGAGAAATAAAATGGAAAAATAAATTAAAATCATGACCAAGACAGTTATAAATAACCTTTTTTTTTTTTTTTTAAGATGGGGTCTCGCTCTGTTGCCCGTGCTAGAATGCAGTGGTACGATCAGCTCACTGCAGCCTTGACTGCTGGGACTCAAGCGATCCTCCCACCTCAGTCTCCCAAGTTAGCTGGGACCACAGATGCGTGCTACCATGTCCAGCTAATTTTTAAAAAATCATTTGTAGAGATGAAGTCTCACTGTGGTGCTCAGGCTGGTCTTGAACTACTGAGCTTCAACCATCCTCTCATCTCAGCCTCCCAAAGTGTTGTGATTACAGGCATGAGCCATCACCCAGGCTACCTTATTTTTTTTTCTTTTCTTTTTAAATTGAGATGGGGTTCTCGCTGTATTGTCTAGGCTGGTCTGGAACTCCTGGACTCAAGTGATCCTCCCGGCTCAGTCTCCCAAAGTGCTAGGATTATAGGCATGAGCCACCACACCTGGTGGAGTTAAAAATTAAAATACACCATTAAGGCATGGAGAAATTATAATACAAATGGCAGATAATAGGACTTGAGAGAATCATTAAAGTTGAGGTGCCAGTCTGAGTCTAAGGCCCAATAAAAAAAAGTTCACCAGAATTTTAAGACAAACAACTGCTTATTTGACTTCTTCGGATGTTCTCAGTAATTCAAGACCGTGTAGTTAGATTGTAAGTATTACATTGTGGAGGCCCACATGTTAACAAAAATAGACAGTAAGACCGCTAATTCTTAGGAATGAATTGTTAAAAATAATCAAGTGTTCCGAGATTTTTGGAAAGTACCTCGTGAATTAAAAAATTAAAGTCTTTCTACATGTGTGTGTTCTTAAACAGTGTATACTGATCATAATTATTTAAAAAATCATGTGTTCTAAGATTTTTGGAAAGTACCTCTTGAATTACAAAAACAATTCAAGCAAGTCATTCCACATTTGTGCCTTCTTAAGCAGTATATACTGATCATAATTGAACTTTTCTTCATGATGGAAAGATACCACAGGGAAGATTTCTTATGTTCTGCTGTTCTTTGTTGCTCTCCAATTTAAGTGCATACGTTTGTTTGCTTCTATATTATACAACCTCAAATTTATTTTTTGTATAATATTTGAGGTTTTCTTTTTCATATCATTTATTATAATAATAGCTAACCTCCATTGAGAGAATGCTCTGTGCCAAGACACTGTTCTTCCTATTTTATATGCTTTTAACTCCTTTATTCTCACAACAGCCCTGTGAAGTTAAGTGTTAGACAATTTCTGTTTTACCAGGAAACTGAGGCACAGAGTTACTAAGTAACTTTCCCAACATTATTTGGTTAGTAAATGGCAGAGCTTGGGCTGAACTTCAGTAGACTGGCCTCAGAGTCCACGCTCATTAGTCCTTTGGAGCGCTTTTCATATTCTTGAATTCTCACATTCTTTTTTCACGCTGTCAGCGGACCTGACTCCTGTTTTTAAATTTCATATTGTGTTTTTACTGTTAATTTGGAAAACAAATGCATACTTTTTAGAATTCTGTATAAAGGAGGAGTAAATATGCGATGAGCAAGGACCTAAGTGGGCTGTCAGTGAGTTTAATATATGAGTTCTAATGTGCAGAGTTGAGGTTTATATTGACTACTGCTCAGTGCTTCCCTGGGGCTAGACTATAAATGGATGGATATTAGAAAGTCTTGTTCTGATTTGGTAATGATGTTAATGCATTATTCTAAATCAGATAGTCTTAATATAGTTTAAATGTATGTTTCGAACCACATGTTCTTTTTTAAAGCACACAAACATTTTGAAATCATTCCTAATGTGGTTATGAAATATTGATGTTCCATTGGGAAACTAAAATGCAGATTTTTCTCTTTTAGAAATCAGGGACTGTTGCAAAGCATCACATTTTAGTGATACACTGAGAGCCAGTGGTGTGTTTATAATAGGACAAATAGTCCTATTATTCTTCCATATAAATTCTAGAAAAATGCTTTGGAATTTATAAATTATTACAAAATATGACTTATTTTTAGACAGTTTAAAATTTAGGGGTTTTTTAAATGGTTTTTTGTTTTGTTTTGTTTTTTTTCCTCATTAGGAAAACACTAGTACTTTTCAGTTACCTTGATTTTTAAATTAATCTGCAGGTCCCCATTCAAAGGCCTTGGGTTCCTTTCAAAGGTCAGTATAATTCAAGCTTAGACTATGAAGGACTGAACATACTCAAAGGATTTTGCATGTGGATCTTTACTGCCACTACCACAACCATCACCACCTACATACACACACGACACACTCATTCTCTTTCTCTCTCTCTCCCTCCCACACTCCCTCCCTTCCCCTCACCCCCCACCGCCACCCTTTGCTCTCATGGCATCTTTTAAAAATATACTCTTGAATCCTTCCAAGGAGGGCAAATTTACTTCTTACCTAAGTAAACCCAAATGGCATGCATCAGTACCAGGACTGCCCATCTTGCCTAGTTCCATTATTAAATGAGAATAGGCTAGAATTCATCTTATTCCTTAAGAGTCCAGCATTTCTAGCTAACTATGCCTACATTTAAACTTACTCTCATTTCTTTTCTACTTGACAGTGTTCTTCCAATATACTAGCATTACAATTTCCAGATTTGATTTTTTCTCCTGTCTTATTTCCATCCGTTTTAAAGTCTATTAAGATCTACCTCTTCATTTGTCTTTTACCACCATTCTTTTCACTCATACTACTGCTACTGGCTCAGCCCTCTCATTACAGTCACGTAATTCTAACATATATATTGCTGCTAAGTTAATTTTCCTTAAGTTACTGATTGTGCTTTTTAAAAGCCCCTTGTTGAATATTTAGGCAGGACTCCATGTGGACATCCACAGCCCTCCGTAGTACAGCCCTAACCTTCCCTTCTGACTTTGCCTTATTACTCTTCTATGTGTACTTTACATTGTGGACAAACTATGCAGTTTTTCAAACATGTCCTATTTTTCCTACCTCTGTGCTTTTCACTCTCTTCCTTCTCCCTGGAACCTTCTAACCCATCTCTACTTACTGACATTCTAATGTCTCTTTTTCTAAGCAGGACTTCTTGATTCCCCTTGACTAGAAGTTATTCCTGTAAACTCTCCCTATCTTCCCTTAAAGCATTTTTATAAGTCTCAAGTACCAACTCTACATTGTGTTTTTGTTGACCTTACTATATCTACTACATTTTTAACTTCTTCAGGAAAGGTGGTGTGTCTTACTCATCTTTGTGGAATTGCCTGCAATGTCTAGTCCAGGTTCTGAATAACAAATATTTTTATATGTGTTTTGAAGTACATTGACCAATGAAGATAAGAAATCAAGAGGCTATTTCCTTCTTTTTTTTTTTTTTTTTGAGACAGTGTCTCACTTTGTCACCCAGGCTGGAGTGCAGTGGCACAATCTCAGTTCACTGCAACCTCTGCCTCCCGGGTTCAAGTGATTCTCACGCCTCAACCTCCCGAATAGCTGGGATTATAAGCGTGCACCACCACACCTAGCTAATATTTATATTTTTAGTAGAGATGGGGCTTTACCATGATGGCCAGCATGGTCTCAAACTTCTGGCCTCAAGTGATCTTCCTGTCTCAGCCTCCAAAGTGCTGGGATTACAGGCATGAGGCATGAGCCACTATGCCCAGCAAGATGCTATTTCCTTAGTCACCTAAATATAATCTCATTTTTAGTTATAGAAGGTTTGAAATAGGAGTGAATAGACTTTACTTAATTCTGACTTTATTTTATTTCTGTAGCTTTTTTTTTTTTTGAGATGGATTCTCACTCTGTCACCCAGGTTGGAGTGCAGTGGCACAGTCTCAGCTCATTGCAACCTCTGCCTCCCGGGTTCAAGTGATTCGACTGCCTCAGTCTCCCGAGTAGCTGGGATTACAGGCACCCACCATCACACCCAGCTAATTTTTGTATTTTTAGTAGAGACAGGGTTTCACCATGTTGGCCAGGCTGGTCTCGAACTCCTGACCTCAAGTGATCCTCCTGCCTCAGCCTCCCAAAGTGCTGGGATTACAGGCATGAGCCACCATGCCCTGCCTATTTCTGTAACTTTTGATAAGTCATTTGATCTGTTGTTGTTTTCTTATAGTAACAAAGTAGAAATAATTTTCTGCCTGTTTTACTAGATAAATTAAGGGGAAAAAATAAGATACGTAAAAATGTTATTTGTTATTTAAAAGAAAGTTGCTATTTTAAAGGTTCTGTAAATACATAGGGTGCTTATTAGAAATTGAGCTAACACTTTCAGGAAAGAATAGGAAGAGTTTGCTGAAGTTCTTTGTTTAGGGATTCTTGTGTACCAATTTAAAGAGCAAACTCATACCATTTTTATATTTCTCTGTAGTTTGACTAAGCTTACTTGCTTGAATGATTAACTGTTATCCCAAATACAGATTATCTTTCAGTCAACTCAGGGAATCAGAGCTACTGAGTAGTATGTGTCAGATCTCTTGGGTGTGCTGGAGTGAGTAAAAGGGGAATGAATTACTGTGTTCATGCTGAGACTTTTAATTGAACAGGTATTCTGTTGACCTAGGTGATGGGCACTTTGCTACTTTTATTGTAACAAATTTGTATATTTAGTTGCTTTAAAACTTTATTTCATGCTTTCATTAGGCCCTGTGAAAAAGGGTAAAGAACAAAACACACAGCGAAGCTTTTTTCTCAGAATGAAGTGTACCCTAACTAGCCGAGGAAGAACTATGAACATAAAGTCTGCAACGTGGAAGGTAAGTGAAAATTATTTGTGATTGATGATACACTTTATTTATACATAGACATTGCAGTATTAAGATAACTTTAGAATTGTGAGAGAAGGTTTACAGTTCCTTGGTGTTTGGTTATGTAACATTTATACCTTCAACTGATTTGCATATGATCCCCAAAATCCAGAGCCGTGTAGTAATTTGCCAATTTGAGGCACAAACTTAAATTATGTGAATTGTGGCACTGGTATACTAGGCTTACTTAATCAGTTGGCTTTGCCAACCACACAATATTTGGATCCTGGTAGGGATTAATTTTCTATTAATCATGGTTTTGTATCTTTGTTCAATGTTGAAACATAGTCATCAGTGCAAGAAATAACTACCAAACCAGCCCGGATGATGAGATGAATGAGAAAGCAGCCTAGACTTTATATGAGGGGAATTTTTTAAAGAGTAATGTATAGGCCCTGGGTAGGAAGTAGGTCATGGGTGGTGGAAAAACGTTCATTGATTTTCAAAAACCTGGTTAATCCACTAGTGACAGTAAATTTTATCAAAGCTTACTGGCCATGTCAGACTCAACAACTTATCTCTGCCTTTTTTTTTTTTTCCTAGCATTGTAAATTTTTTTTAACTGCTTTGTTTTCTTCTTCATACACAGGTATTGCACTGCACAGGCCATATTCACGTATATGATACCAACAGTAACCAACCTCAGTGTGGGTATAAGAAACCACCTATGACCTGCTTGGTGCTGATTTGTGAACCCATTCCTCACCCATCAAATATTGAAATTCCTTTAGATAGCAAGACTTTTCTCAGTCGACACAGCCTGGATATGAAATTTTCTTATTGTGACGAAAGGTAAATTAGATCTAAAATGTGAATTTGAAATTTTTAATTAGTCTACAGCATTATTGAATATTCACCATAGCAAAGATTCAGCGTTGGCCATGCATGGTGGCTCACACCTGTAATCCCAGCACTTCAGAAGGCTGAGGCCCGCGGTGGGATGGATCATCTGAGGTCAGGAGTTTGAGACCAGCTTGGCCAATGTGGTGAAACCCCATCTCTACTAAAAATGCAAAAATTAGCACTGCATGGTGGCGGGCACTACTCAGGAGGCTGAGGCAGGAGAATCGCTTGAACCTGGGAGGTGGAGGTTGCGGTGAGCCAAGATCACACCACCACACTCCAGCCTGGATGACAGAGCAAGACTCCATCTCAGAAAGAAAAAAAAAATTATTCAGTGTTAAACTATGCTTTCCACTAAATTGAACAGAATAATACATCCTATAATATTAGATTAACTTTGTAAATTAATTCAGCCACATTTATTGAACACTTACTCTGTACTATGAACGCTTACTTTACTAGGTGCTATCCAGAAATTAAGATGAGTCTTTTTTTCCCCAGTAGGGGCTCTGCTTACTTAAAGAGAGAATTTCAAAGATATGCAGTGTGTATTTTGAGCAAAGATAGATTACCTTAGGTTGGGGACTAGAAAGCCAAGTGTTTGTACATCTCTTCATCCTACATACCTTCCTTGAGAAGCTTCAATCTTGCCCATGGTTTCTATCACTATTTCCCACATTTATTTCTGTAACTAATTCTATTTAATTGCCAACTTAACATTTCTATCTGGATATTCTTCTGTATTGTAAACTAAGTATTTCTGTTACTGAGTTCAGTACCACTACTGCCCCCAAACAACACCATCAAAAACTGCTTTTCTTCCTATAACGCTTATCATGGTTAATACACCACCATATGCACGTGACTCCAACAAAACTTTGGAAGT
Source organism: Piliocolobus tephrosceles (assembly GCF_002776525.5). Classification (NCBI taxonomy): domain Eukaryota; kingdom Metazoa; phylum Chordata; class Mammalia; order Primates; family Cercopithecidae; genus Piliocolobus; species Piliocolobus tephrosceles. The sequence continues at coordinate 45,655,457 of NC_045439.1, read as the reverse complement.
CATCCTTAACTTTTCTTTTACATTCATTGGCTACACACAGTTGATGTCTAAATCTTACAGATTTACTATCTACATATATCTCTTGATCCATTTCCTCCTTTCCATCCTTGCACTCCTGCCATTGAGTTCATCAGCTCATTATTACCCTTGACTTGAGTTGTTGGCATAGCTGCCTTTTTGCCAACAGATTTGTACCCTTGTAATCTTTCATCCAAGTTGCCAGAAAGTGGGTGTCCTAATGTGAAAATCAGATCATGTCATTCTGTTGTTGAAAATGCCTCAAATGCTTCCCTTCATCTTTGCACACAAAAATTTTTGTTTATAAAAATACTAGATGAGGGAAGTAAATTTTCATTTATCAAAAGACGATGTGCATTTTAAAAGACTCAAAAAAAAATAGACCTACACAATACAATCTAAACTTAGCATGGCAAACAAAGATATTTATGTTCTGGCCCTTGCCTACTTCTCCAGATTAATCAAGAGGAAGAGGGACTACTTATTCTGATGTGGCCGCCACCGCTCTATAGCTAGAGAGCTCCCCATGCTGTTTTAATGTCTTAGTGTAGTGGTCCCCAATCCCCAGTACTGGTCCGCAGACTGTTAAGACCCCGGCTGCATAGCAGGTGAGTGGTGAGCATTCCCACCTGAGCTTCACCTGCTATCAGATCAGAGGCAGCATTAGATTCTCATGGGAGTGGCAAACTGCTGTGAACTGCACGTGAGAAATCTAGGTTGTGTCCCCCTTATGAAAACCATCTCGACCAGTGCCTGATGATTTGAGGTGGAACAGTTTCATCCTGAAACTATCCCCACCCCAATCTGTGGAAAAATTGTCTTCCACAACCTGTCCCTGGTGCCAAAAAGGTTGGGGACCACTTTCTTACTGCCTTTGCACATACTTTCTTTCCTATTCTGTAATGACATTTTCTTCACTTCTTAACACATACTTACCTTCCAAGCGCATCTACTCCTTTGTGGGGCTTTCCTTGTTCCTTCAAGAAGAAGCTGCACTGTTCCTTGTACATACCCCTTTTGTTAGCATTTACTCTACTATCGTACTGCTTGTCTCATTTTTTACTATGAGGCTATAGTATAGTATAGTATAGTATAGTATAGTATAGTATAGTATAGTATAGTAGCTGAAGGGGACATAGGTTCTGTAGCCTGACTGCCAAATCCTGGCTTTGCTGCCTATATACAAATGATCTTGGACACATTAGTTCTTAGTTCTTGTCTGTAAGCATCAGTTTCTTCATAATACTAACTTGAAGATTATATGAGAAAACCAATTTAAGCACTTAGCCATAATATAAAGTAGACAAGAAACCCGACCCCATTGGACAAGGAAATGTGACAGAGCTGTGTCTTTGGAATCACATGTTAGATTCACTCATAGCTTGCAGCTCTGATACTTACAATGTGGCCTTGGCCTTGGTACTTAACCATTGTAAAACTCACATTCCTTATCTATAAAATAAGAATCATGGCCGGGTGCGGTGGCTTATGCCTATAATCCTAGCACTGTGGGAGGCCAAGGCGGGTGGATCATCTCAGGTCAGGAGCTTGAGACCAGCGTGTCCAACATGGTAAAACCACATCTCTACTAAAAATACAAAAATTAGCTAGGTATGGCGGCATGTGTCCGTAATCCCAGCTACTTGGGAGGCTGAGATAGGAGAACTGCTTGAATCCAGGAGGCGGAGGTTGCAGTGAACCAAGATTGCACCACCGCACTCCAGCCTGGGAGACAGAGTGAGATTCCATCTCAAAAAAAAAAAAACATACCTCAAAAGGATGTTGTGAGGATTAAAGAAGTCTGTTGAGTGCCTAGTGGGCATAGTGAATGCTTCACTACTGGTGTCAACTTTAAGAAAATGAATATAGAAAAGCTAAGAATTATTTTAAGGTGTTTACTACTAGTATTTATGTAAATGTATGATGGAACAGAGATTTCCATCCTATTTTGAGGAATTATTTTTTATTTTTTTGAAAACTTAAGGTAACAAAGTAGAGGGGAGGCCAGGGAGAAAGGAAGGTAATGGAGCAAAAATGACCCTCTAGTTATAGCAGAAAATTAGCAAAATGATCATGACAGGAGTTAACAGTAAAGACAGTCAGCTCATATATCAACCAAGACAGTTTTGAGTTTGACCAACAGACTGTTACTTTCTGTAGAGCTCTTTCCAAGAACTTCTCGCATCTATAACTCCTGAGAACCAAGCTATGGAAAAATTTTGCTCAATTTTAAGAAAATCTAACATATCAAGCTCCTAAACTCCAAAATATTCCACAAATAGCTGCTATTTACTATACTCAGTAATAATCATTTAAAATTATTCAGCACTTTATTTGAGCATCTACTATGTTCATGGGACTAAAGTAGAAATGAAGATGAACAGTTCCTGCCTCAAAATAAATGAGTCGTAGACTGCTTTAGATCACGGCTTTCCTAGTCCATTAAAAACACTTTTTGGTCATATTTTCTGGACACCCCGACCCCTTTGGTATAGAATATAACCTATGTAATTCTCTAAAGTTAAATTAACTTCACCTTTCTTGCTTCAATATGTGTAAAACTGACCTTCTAGGAAAGCATGTACAGTTTATATTTTTGACTTCTTGGTATCTTTTAGTGATAGACACACCTCAGATTGAGAAGCACTGATGGACATTAGATTAAATCAGCTTCCTATGACAATATAAACAAGACCCTCATTAATCTGATCCCCCTATCTACTTCTTCAGCATCATCTCTTATCTGTCTCCACTAACTGTATTATAGAATCTTTGTTACCCGCACCACATTAAGCATTTTAAAAAATCTTTTGTTTATGCCGTACCTTTTTCCTGAAAGTGGTTTTGCCTTTCCTTTGTCTCTCTCTAGTCATAAGTCTCCTATAAGAGGCTGTTCCTCATTCTACCATTCCTTTGCATGGATAGGATTCCATGGAATAGATTCTCATCACTGCATTTATCACATTATTTCCTAAGTAGTACAGTACATCTGCTGGAAGATTAGCCACGTGTTGAGTTTTGTCTTTGCATTTTCATGCCTAGAATAATGCCAGGCACATATGGGCATATTAAGATTTGAATAGTGAAAAAGTCTTTAATTCCATGGGGATTTTATTTAAACAGAAAAATATAAGACCAATTAAAATTATTTTTAAAGCATAATTTCAAGAAATATGACTGATTTTGTTTAAAAACATGTTTTCCTTTATAATGCTGCCACCTGGTGTTGCTGTGTTCAGAGATGGCCCTTTGTAAAGAATTGAGGGTTTGGGCTGAGTTTGGTTTGGTTTTTGACAAATCAGCTTTTCATTTATGCATTTATTTTGTAATAAACTATGGAAGATCTTGCCTTTAAGTGTGAGAACACAAGCAATGTTACTTTTATACCTTTATAGGATATCTTGGCTATGTCCTTCCTGTAGTTAAGTGGGGGTTTTTTTTTTTTTTTTTTTGAGGCAGAGTCTTGCTCTGTCGCCCGGACTGGAGTGCAGTGGCCGGATCTCAGCTCACTGCAAGCTCCGCCTCCCGGGTTTACGCCATTCTCCTGCCTCAGCCTCCCGAGTAGCTGAGACTACAGGCGCCCGCCACCTCGCCCAGCTAGTTTTTGTATTTTTAGTAGAGACGGGGTTTCACCGTGTTAGCCAGGATGGTCTCGATCTCCTGACCTCGTGATCCGCCCGTCTCGGCCTCCCAAAGTGCTGGGATTACAGGCTTGAGCCACCGCGCCCGGCAAGTGGGGTTTTTTTCACACACAGCATGTTATATAAGGTTTGCTTGCACCTCAGTTAGAAAGTCCTCTGAAATCTAAAGGCTGAGAATCTAAAAGCTTAACTCATGTTTTGCTCCTAGAAAGACTTGAGAAGAGAGTATTTCTGTTCAGGATGGTACTAAGAAGATAGCTTTCTCTTTCTCATGTCATGGTTGCCGTTACATACTGCTTCCAGAGAATAAGATCTAGTCACTGTCTTAAATAAAGATCTACTCTCTGCCAGCGAGATAGATAGGGTAATTGGATTGTTTTCCAATCTATTTTCATTTGAAATACTGTTTTATCTGAAATTACCCCCATAATTTCATGTAATGCCAAAAACTAAACTGAGTACAAGAGCATCTTCTAAAACCAACATAATTCCTTTAGTTCCCATTTAGTGTAGATGCTCTTTGGTTGATGATAATAGAACTGTGTAGTGGCTATTGATTTCTCAGAGTGAGGTGTTGCCTAGGGGCTTAAAAGTTACTACATAAAGAATTTGGCTTTATGAAAACATGTTATAGATTTTATCTATATTTTAAAATAAGTGTCAGTGACTACCTTTATAACTTTTACCATTTAATTTAGTAGTACTTCTTATCTGTTTATTAATACCCTGCCTTGTTACCAAAAGTATGTATAATGAGATGTGGTAAGAATAGGTAACAAGTAGGCCGGGCACGTTGGCTCACGCCTGTAATCCCAGTACTTTGGGAGGCCGAGGCGGGCAGATCATCTGAGGTCAGGAGTTCAAGACCAGCCTGACCAACATGGAGAAACCCCGTCCCTACTAAAAATACAAAATTAGCTGGGTATGGTGGCACATGCCCGTAATCCCAGCTACTCGGGAGGCTGAGGCAGGGGAATTACTTGAACCCGGGAGGTGGAGGTTGCGGTGAGCCGAGATCATGCCATTGTGCTCCAGCCTGAGCAACACGAGGGAAAATTCAAAAAAAAAAAGAATAGGTAACAAGTTTGGGTGAAGAGGATAAAAGAGTTAAATAACAGGACGAACCTAGAGGACTTAAAGAAATGTGTGGTATTGCATTTAATAACTGTAGTTCCTAAAGGTGAGGTGTAAATTTATTCTAAGCAAAGGAGGATGCTCTTTATTTTTGAAAATTCACTTATCCATAAGATTAATGCCTATCAGTTAATTTGGGAGGAGAAAAATTTTTATCAGTCTCCCTTTTTTTCTTAAATCTTGTATTTTTTACTAACAGAATTACCGAATTGATGGGATATGAGCCAGAAGAACTTTTAGGCCGCTCAATTTATGAATATTATCATGCTTTGGACTCTGATCATCTGACCAAAACTCATCATGATAGTAAGTACAATAGAAGAACTCAGAGATATTCTAATTACTTAACTGTTGCAACCTCTGTACAGTTTGGCTACCCATCGAATTCTCTGGTTAAAATGAACCAGTCTTCCCAGACTAAATGTGTTAACAGGCCTATTCAGTAGAGATCTTGACCATTTTGTGTTTTGTATTTGTTGCAACAAATATCAGTAAAAATAGAATCATTTAATCGTTGACAAAACTTGCTGGCATTTTAAATACAAAGACTTGAAAATCCAAATATTATAGAGTATTAAATAGCATAATTTTCAGAATTCACATAAATACTCAGAACAGTGGTTGGTATGTAAAAGGCACTCAGGAAATAGTTGTACAATCAATGAATATGAAGGTGGTGAACATCACATTTGGTAATAAGTACCATTTTTAAAAATGTTTATGAGTGCATAGTTATGTGTGTATATTTATGGGTTACATGAGATATTCTGATACAGGTATGCAATGCATAAGGGTAAATGGAGTACCTTTCACCTCAAGCATTATCTTGTGTGACAAACAATCCAGTTATACTCTTTTGGTTATTTTATTTATTTTTTCTTTTGAGACAGGATCTCACTCTGTCGCCCAGGCTGGAGTGCGGTTGAGCAATCTCGGCTCACTGCAACCCCTGCCTCCCGGGTTCAAGAGATTCTCCTGCCTCAGCCTCCCAAGTACCTGGGATTATAGGCGTATACCACCATGCCTGGCTAATTTTTGTATTTTTAGTATAGACGGGGTTTCGCAATATTGACCAGCTGTTCTCAAACTCCTGACCTCAGGTTATCCACCTGCCTTGGCACCTGGCCTCTTTTAGTTACTTTAAAATGTACGATTAAATTATTTTTGACTATAGTCACCCATAGCAAGTACCTTTGACATAAGATTTGGTCAAATTATTTTTGACTATAGTCACCCATAGCAAGTACCTTTGACATAAGATTTGATTCTGGATTTTACTCAAATGAATGTTAAGATCCCAAGATGTTAGACTTTGGACTATTTCACCTGTTTAATCTGTACCTATGCATGACTTCCGACTGTGATTGAGGATACCTGAATATCACTGAGTTTGTGTGATTGATCAGCCTTGAACTCAAGAGTAAATCCAAGTCTGCAGTCAGGACCGCACAATCCTCAAAATAATACCATCATTAGGATTTACTCAGTACTTTCTCCCAAATCAATATTTAATTTAAATTGCCTAAATTGCCAAAAGACTTACAATGTGGTATCAATTTATATTTAAATATGCTACATACAGCTTTTTAAAGCATCTTTGGTTCTCTGGAAACTTTAGTCAGAATTTAAGGAAGTTATTGTGGCACCATTTTCTTGAAAAAGGCTACTGATTATTCTCTAATGTTACATTTTCAACCTAAGTCATTAAAGAAATTTTAGTTACTGAAGATTGTATATTCATGAACTCTTCACTTAGCTCATTGGCAGCAAAGGAGTTTTATTTAGGGGGTTTGAAAAAGGAAATGGGTATATTTTCAGCTATTCTGGGACACACTGTCTGAATTTAAGCAGTTACAACTGATTCCACTAAATAAACATTTGTTTTCTAAAACAATGATCAGCATTCAGCATCTGTTCATTTAATTGAAAATTCAAAGTTACAATATTTTCTTTGCATGATTCTTCTTCCTTTTTCCCCCTAGTGTTTACTAAAGGACAAGTCACCACAGGACAGTACAGGATGCTTGCCAAAAGAGGTGGATATGTCTGGGTTGAAACTCAAGCAACTGTTATATATAACACCAAGAACTCTCAACCACAGTGCATTGTATGTGTGAATTATGTTGTGAGGTAAGTTTGAGAAATAAACGTTTTGGGGGAATAAATAGTGATTCTTTTTGGATATTCTGTTCATTTATAGGAAGATAAGATTATAAATATTAACTAAATTTTAATCCTTTTACATCTCTACCAAATTATTATTTTCTGTACTCTGACCTAGGTTTCCAGTCCAGCTATTCTACAGTGATACCACTAAATACTGTCAGTAGTTGTCTGTCCCCATACCTTCATTCCTATTTTTAAAAAGACCATGAAAAAACACCAGATCCATCGACTGGTTTGGTCTAGTTATACAGGTATCGGCATATATTATCTCAAGACAGCTGTGTTCTTTTTGTAGGAAGAATACTGACCTAGGTTTGTATCATAGCTCTAGCACTCATTAGCTCCCTGACCTTGGGGAAGTCTCTTCATTTTTCTGAATTTCATCTATGTAGATAATTGTTCAGAAGGTTATAATGAAAATTAAATGAAATTCTATAAGATTAATAAGCTGTATGATGTAATACATGGCTCTTGTATATTCATGAACTCTTCACTTAGCTCTTTGGCTTGTGAATATTATGTACATCACAATTTAATCTTTCATTTGATCTATTTTACTAGACTCCTGCCGCATCTAGTCTACTTGTCCACATTATTACCACCTTGTAGTCCACCTTGCCCATTACTGCCAGGCTAAGCTTTCTAGTGTGGATATCTCATCATCTTATTTTCCTTAGAATTTTAGTGATCTTTTTATCACTTCCAAGATAAACACTTGCCTAGGTGTATAGCATCCTTGTTTACCATCATACTCATGCATCAGAGATTTAACCTTCCCTTTAAAATCTAGGGTCACCCCTGTTAGGAAGACTTTGGCCAGTTTTTATTTTTGCCACTTCTGACACCATCCTTTAATGTTTTTATATGAGTGCCACAGTGTTGTTTTGTGACTTTACCATTATGTATGAATCTTCCACTTGGAATGTCTTTCTCTTCCTCACACCCCAGTCTGCCTAGCAAATGGCACTTGATCCCAAGTATCAGCTCATTAGCTTCTCAGTGAAGCAAGCCTTCTCTATTTTAGCAGTTATCACAGTGTATTTTAATTGTTTACATATCTACTTTCACAATGAGTTATAAATTTCTTAAGTTCAAGGGTTGGCTATTTTTATCTTTGCATTCTCAGTTCATTTCAGATAGTGAACATTTAATATGTTAATTAAAGGAGTAATTTACATTTAAGCCACTCGTGAAGATAAACTGTTGCTCATCATCCCTCTTCAACCCTATTCTGTAGGTGGTATCACCTTATGTTCTTACCACCAAAGAAAATATGGCCCCTCTCTTAAGGACTATCCTTAGATCATGCCTCATATGTTGATGCCAAAGAGTTCTTTTGTGCCAATTTCATAACGTGTGTCAGCACAATTCTGAAGATTTGTTGGTATCCTTCATGTACTTGACTACAAATTGCCTTGTCATCATCACTCTTCCCAAAGGATATCTGAAATTCTTTTTTTCTTTTTTTTTTTTTTTTTTTTGAGATGGAGTCTAACTCTGTCGCCCAGGCTGGAGTGCAGTGACGTGATCTTGGCTCACTCCACCTCCTGAGCTCAAGCAATTCTCGTGCCTCAGCCTCCCAAGTAGCTGGGACTACAGGCGTGCACCACCACACCGGGTTAATTTTTTGTATTTTTAGGAGAGACAGGGTTTTGCCATGTTGGCCAGGCTCTTGAACTCCCAGGCTCAAACGATCCATCTGCCTCAGCCTCCCAAAGTGCTGGGATTACAGGCATGAGCCACTGTGCCCAGCCTGCATATCTGAAATTCTTAACTGAAATTAGTCAAATTAACTTGTACTGGGAATTTTCTTTTTTAATTTCAACTTTTATATTTGATTCAGGGGATACATGCATAGGTTTGTTACATGGGTATATCATGTGATGCTGAGGTTTGGGGTACAATTGATCCTGTCACCCAGATAGTGAGCATAATACCCAACAGTTGTTCAACCCTTGCCCCTCTCTCCTACTAGTCCTCAGTGTCTGTTGATGCCCTCTTTATGTCCACAAGTAACCCAATGTTTAGCTCCCACTTACAAGTGAGAGCATGCAGCATTTGGTTTTCTGTGTCTGGGTTATCTCACTTAGGATAATGGTCTCTGGATGCATCCATGTTGCTGCAAAGGACATGATTTCATTCTTTTTTATGGCTGCATACTGTGCGTTGTATTGGGTCTTTATTTTGTAATAGCATTTTAAAACCCTAAATGTGACAAAGTATGCGTGAGTGATCATGCATCTCAAGAAATCTTAAAATGTTCCTGTCCATAAAGCAGAACTTTTTAAGACTTTTTCACAGTCCCCCTTCCCCTCACTGTGTCAAGTGCTCATTTGTGAATTACTAATTTCTCTTGTTTTGACAGTGGTATTATTCAGCACGACTTGATTTTCTCCCTTCAACAAACAGAATGTGTCCTTAAACCAGTTGAATCTTCAGATATGAAAATGACTCAGCTATTCACCAAAGTTGAATCAGAAGATACAAGTAGCCTCTTTGACAAACTTAAGAAGGAACCTGATGCTTTAACTTTGCTGGCCCCAGCCGCTGGAGACACAATCATATCTTTAGATTTTGGCAGCAATGGTGAGTAGTTATTTTGTTAATGCCCTAAATTGTGTCTGTTGCTACAAGCCCCATTTCAACTAAACATTACTTTGACGTGTTTTGTTGGTAATCATTTGGACATTACAAGCTAATATATTTTTATAGTTTTCTTAAATGTATTTGCTTAAATATTTTTGCCCTGATAATTTCTTACCATTCTTGCTTTTTTATATTGTTGGAAATTGTGCTTCAGAGTGTCCTTAAGGTATTTCTTCTTCCCACATAAATTTTTCCTGGCTACTCTATTTCTGTATCCTGCTGTCAGATTTTCTCCACAGTTTAGCAGAGTTACATGGAAGTAGGCATTGTTGCATTAAAGGATAAAAAGGCAGTCATACTATAACATGAAGCATTGAAGATGAAAACTGCAATTTTAAAGTAGAGAACATTTTAATGTATAAAAAGGTTGATGTTGCCTTTTGTCTTTTATGCCGTAGAGATTAAGAGGAGGTATCAATAGTGGATTGTAAAGATAACCCAGACTTATGGTTATACTATACTATTATATGTAAACTTTCTGATGAAGGAAAATTTGTTAACATTTTGTTGTTTGATGAATTAGACAAACCTTTCGTGAAAAAGAACACAAATTTTTTGTATGTTAAAATCCCTGTGGCCGGGCGCAGTGGCTCACGCGTGTAATCCCAGCACTCTGGGAGGCCGAGGCGGGTGGATCACTTGAGGTTAGGAGTTCGAGACCAGCCTGGCCCCCATGGTGAAACGCCGTCTCGACCAAAAATACAAAAATTAGCTGGGTGTGGTGGTGTGCGCCTGTAATCCCAACTACTTGGGAGGCTGAGGCAGGAGAATTGCTTGAACCTGGGAGGCAGAGGTGGCAGTGAGCCAAGATTGCGCCATTGCAATTCAGCCTGGGCAACAGAGCAAGACTCTGTCTTAGGTTAAAAAAAAAATCCTTGTATACTTTAGACTGACTCATATTTTTTCCCCACAGACACAGAAACTGATGACCAGCAACTTGAGGAAGTACCATTGTATAATGATGTAATGCTCCCCTCATCCAACGAAAAATTACAGAATATAAATTTGGCAATGTCTCCATTACCCACCTCTGAAACGCCAAAGCCACTTCGAAGTAGTGCTGACCCTGCACTCAATCAAGAAGTTGCATTAAAATTAGAACCAAATCCAGAGTCACTGGAACTTTCTTTTACCATGCCCCAAATTCAGGATCAGCCACCTAGTCCTTCTGATGGAAGCACTAGACAAAGTTCACCTGAGGTAGGTGTCATGATATAATCAGAAAGAGACAACTTTCAGATTTTAACATTCAAGAATGTGTTTATAAGTTTGACTCAAACACTCATTTGAACCACAAATTACATTTGTGTGTGTGTTTGAATTTTAGCACTTTAAAATTATTGCAAGAGCTATTGCCTAACTTAGACCTGAGCATGTTTTAGGCTCAAAGATAGTCAGGAACATGGGAAGAAACTAGCTTAATATAAACCAAAAGGTGAAATGTACATTGTTTCTCTATTATTTATATCAGTAGGACAAAAACATCTTGAATTTGGACATTTAAAGAGAATAGTACTAAGTGTGCTCAAGGTAGCCACAGCCTATACCTGTTACCCCTTTTAGTTTGTTCTATTGTGTTTTGTTTTGTTTTGAGAATCTCACTATCACCCAGGCTGGAGTGCAGTGGTGCAATCACAGCTCACTACAGCCTCGACCTTCCAGGCTCAAATGATTCTCCCACCTCAGCCTCCCAAGTAGCTGGGACTACAGGCCCACACCACCATGCCTGGCTAATTTTTTAACCTTTTTTTTTTTGTGGAGTCAGGGTTCTTACTACATTGCCCAGGCTGGTTTTAAACTCCTGGGCTCAAGCGATCCTCCTGCCTTGGCCTCCCAGAGCACTAGGATTACGGGCGTGAGCTACCATGCCTGGCCCATTACCTCTTTGAGTTGGAGAGCTGTCTGGTAGCAATAGACTTAACAGGGTTTAAATGGGAAAGGACCTTATAAATTCTTTGCCCAATGTAATCCAATTTCCATCACTATTTAGAAATTTTGGATAAGTATAACATGAAAATAACAAGTGTTACATAAAATACTTAGTAACTGGTCTTTTTTATTCTGGATCTGTCTTGATTTTAATTGTCCTATAAACACAATAAAAATAATCTTTAAAGGCTAGGCTGGACAAGACTGGAGATATCACACAGGGCTCTATTTCTAAATCTAGAACGATTCCATTTTAGGGCTTCGTACATCTAAAAATATACTCAGGAGTAGGGCAACTTAGATCTGAACATTATAACTTGATAAATGAGGCATAAATAAGCTTTGATAAGTGGTAAATAATTCTACATTAAATATTTTTTGGATAAAACTGACAAGCTAAGAGTAGGAGATTTGACATCTGATAGCCTTGTGGTGAATGAATATATATCCTATGCTCTGGTTGCTTAATTTACCCAGCACAAAAAAAATGTTTGGTTCATCTTGGTTTTTATCTAACAAAAGTAAATCTAACAAAAACATCAGAATGAGGAAAGCAAAATTTCTTGTTTAGAATACACAGCTATAGTTTTTTGTTAAAATTCTTGCCCAGAACTCTTAAAATAGTAATAATGTACATTCGTTCAGGTATATGCAGGTAAAATAACTTAAGTTTCTACTCCCACCCCTAACAATAGCTGTGAGATTTTTACGTAGCTCAGTCACCAAAGGAATGAGCCTTCTCAGTTCAAAGATAAATTCCAGTGAATGTAGCATCTAGTTAATTGGTCAATTAGGTACCATTGTGGGATGTGAATTACCAAATAGGTTTTATTCTTTAGAATAAGGTGTTTCTTTTCATCTTAATTTTGTAAATGATGTTATATTACATAGTCAGAAATATGTATATTGACAAAATTAGTTACCAGTATAAGCTTCAAAATGTCACTATTTTCACTTTTTTTTTTTTTTTTTGAGATGGAGTCTCACACTGTCACCAGGCTAGAGTGCAGTGGCATGATCTTGGCTCACTGCAGCCTCCGCTTCCCAGGTTCAAGTGATTCTCCTGCCTCAGCCTCCTGAGTAGCTGGGATTACAGGCATATGTCACCATGCCCAGCTAATTTTTGTATTTTTAGTAGAGACGAGGTTTCACCACGTTGGCCAGGATGGTCTCAATCTCTTGACCTCGTGATCCACCCGCCTTGGCTTCCCAAAGTGCTGGGATTACAGGCGTGAGCCACCGAGCCCGGCCTAGTTAAATAAAATTTGATAAACACAATGGACTTGGTTGTGTGTTTTCTGGTTTTTTTGAGATCTAGTTTGAAAATTCTGACAACTAGCAAAATATATGGAGGCTTCTTCAGGAAATAGTAAACGTATTTCTTTTTACAGCCTAATAGTCCCAGTGAATATTGTTTTTATGTGGATAGTGATATGGTCAATGAATTCAAGTTGGAATTGGTAGAAAAACTTTTTGCTGAAGACACAGAAGCAAAGAACCCATTTTCCACTCAGGTATATGAACTTACTTGTTTTATATTAAATTTCATTAATTTTTAGTCTGAAGTAACTTTGAGTTTCACTTGTTTTTTATTTATAAAGTGTGGCCATTGTAAAAACTCATGTATTTGCTGTTTTAAAGGACACAGATTTAGACTTGGAGATGTTAGCTCCCTATATCCCAATGGATGATGACTTCCAGTTACGTTCCTTCGATCAGTTGTCACCATTAGAAAGCAGTTCCGCAAGCCCTGAAAGCGCAAGTCCACAAAGCACAGTTACAGTATTCCAGCAGACTCAAATACAAGAACTTACTGCTAATGCCACCACTACCACTGCCACCACTGATGAATTAAAAACAGTGACAAAAGACCGTATGGAAGACATTAAAATACTGATTGCATCTCCGTCTTCTACCCACATACATAAAGAAACTACTAGTGCCACATCATCACCATATAGAGATACTCAAAGTCGGACAGCCTCACCAAACAGAGCAGGAAAAGGAGTCATAGAACAGACAGAAAAATCTCATCCAAGAAGCCCTAACGTGTTATCTGTCGCTTTGAGTCAAAGGTATTTATGTGTAACATTCAAGTTATAGTTCTTTTATTATTTTTGAGATTATGTGATAGTACATGATTTCTAAACTTACAGCAAACTTTCTGATATATATGCCCTAAAGCACATTCTTGAGCACTCAAAAAACTTAACCTCATATATTTTTGTTTTGTTTTTTTTCTTTTTCTTTTTTTTTTTTTTTAAGACAGAGTCTTGCTCTGTCACCCAGGCTGGAGTGCAATGGTGCAATCTTAGCTCACAGCAACCTCCGCCTCCTGGGTGCAAGTCATTCTCCTGCCTCAGCCTCCCCAGTAGCTGGGATTACAGGCATGTGCCACCACGCCCGGCTAACTTTTTTTGTATTTTTCGTAGAGACAGGGTTTCTCTATATTGGTCAGGCTGGTCTCGAACTCCCAACCTCAGGTGATCCCCCTGCCTCAGCCTCCGAAAGAGCTGGGATTACTGGCCTGAGCCACCACACCCCAGCCCTATTTTTTCTAAAATAATTATAAATTCTAAAATTACCTATCTAAATGTGGGAGGGTCTTTCGACACCTTTAAAATAAAATCCAGCTCAGTTAAGTTCTGTAAATATGTAAGAGTTGGCTCAGATGTACTTGCAGTTGTTTAAATCAGACTAGTTAACTACCGTTGCTACTTAGATGCTTCCATTTCTTAGAGCTCTTTTTTAAGCTTATCTGAAGAAAAGCCCTTCCAATTTAAGGGTTATTTCCAATTGCACATTCCAAATTAAGCCTTCCATCTTCAGCATTCAATATAGATATTTACAAGCCCCTCTTTTAAAATTTTATTATAGTTAACTTGTATTAAAGTTGCTTTTATTTTTCACTACATGTTTGTAGAACATTAGCTATATATATATTGTAGGCTACATAGGTTTTCTAACTCTATACCAGAAATCTAAGCATGAATTATGACATTACTTCTATGGGGCTAGTTCAAACAAACATATTGGCACAACCCAATTTTTAAGTTATACTTTCTGTATATAATTTGTAAGGGGATTTCACATATTTTAAGTTTGAGGCTATAGCTAGAAGAAATTAAGTTTTATCTAGTAAGTGTGTGGAAGAGGGGAATGATTCCTCCTCCACTATGTCTAGACTAAGCCAGATATCAATAGCAATAGGAAAGAACCACTGTCGTAGCCAGAGCACATAGCTTTTTTTCCCTTCCTAGCATTCCCACCTTGACCTAGAGTGCTGGGAGATGTCTTTTCCCTAAGCTTGGAAAAGATCTTGGGGCTTCAGATGAACTCAGAAGTACTTTCCGTTACTTTATTTACTGTGTCACTAACTCACTTTGGACTCTGAGCTCCACGAGGGCAATCATAGTGTCTTGGGTATTTTAGTGATACTAATACTTAGCTCATGACCTAATGTGTAGTACTTCCTCAGTAAATGGTTGTTGGGGCAGGGCGCAGTGGCTCATACCTGTAATCTCAGCACTTTGGGAGGCCGGAGCGGGTGGATCACCTGAGACCAAGAGTTTGAGACCAGCCTGGCCAACATGGTGAAACCCTGTCTACTAAAAATACAAAAATTTGCTGGGTGTGGTGGCACACGCTTGTAATCCCAGCTACTTGGGAGGCTGAGGCAGGAGAATTGCTTGAACCCTGGAGGCGGAGTCTGCAGTGAGCCAAGATCATGCCATTGCACTCCAGCCTGGGCAACAAGAGTGAAACTCCGTTTAAAAAAAAAAAAAAGGTTGTTGGACTGACAGATGCATGAATACAGTAATAAAAATGACAATCACTTCTAAGTTATAGTTTACTATCAGCTACAGAGGATGGGATATCCAGTTTTCTGAACAACTGTTCTCTTGTACTTATCAAAGCCAAAGGGTAACATATCAGATCACTTTAGCAAATTTTTTTTTTTTTTTTTCCCCTGAGACAGAGTTTTGCTCTTGTTGTCCAGGCTGGAGTGCAATGGCGTGATCACGGATCTCAGCTCACCGCAACTGCTGCCTCACCGGTTCAAGCTATTCTCGTGCCTCAGCCTCCCGAGTAGCTGGGATTACAGGCATGCACCACCACGCCCAGCTAATTTTATATTTTTAGTAGAGACAGGGTTTCTCCATGTTGGTCAGGCTGATCTCAAAATCCTGACCTCAGGTGATCCGCCCGCCTCAGCCTCCCAAAGTATTGGGATTACAGGCATGAGCCACTGCACCCAGCTAGCAATTGTTTTTAAACATTAGTTCCAATGTAGTGTACACTGAAAACTTTTATGAAAGGAATTTCAAAAATTAAACCATTAAAAACATAACTACTAAGTACTACTACTACTACAATGATATTTACATGATAGACTGAGTTACATTTCATAAAGACAATATATCTATATAAGAATTTTTAAACTTGCCTGTCTATATAATAGAAGTTTTATAGAAATTTTTTAAAAACCAAAGAAAACTGCAAAATAAGAGAGCAGTTAGATCACTTACCTATTTGGCATTCTCAACTATCTGGAACAGCAAGGAGCCATTATGATTATGCATTTGGTTTATGGGGGGGTCCTGAAAAGTCAAAATAATATAGCAAAGCTGATGTACTTTACTCATTAAAACAATTCTTCATGATTTAATATTAATTTTAGATATACATAGTTGATGTTTGATAACCAGATCAATACTGAGTGAAAATAGCATAGTGCGAAGAGCAGGGGAGGGAAGGTAGGGATCTGGAGACCCAGAGTGTGCTTCCATATCGCAACTAGTGAGCAGTAGGACTTTGAGTAAGTTACCCAATAGGCCTCAGGATTCTCATTTATAAAATGGGTATGATATGCCTGCCTTATCTGTCTTGGGAACTTAAGTAAGGTTAAAATGAACTAATGAACTTGAAATGTTTTATAAACTGAAAATGCTATACGAATGTGAAACTGATCTTGTATTTCAATAGTCCCAATAGTATCACTGCATTGTTATGTTAGGTGGAATAAAAGGATAATATTTAACTGTTTTGACTCTACAATAATGTCAATTTAGTTGTGTTCAGCTCTATTTTATAAAACAGGGATATGCATACTGTAGAAAATTTTCTGTTAAATTAAGCTTTGAAGGCCAGGTGCTCATGCCTGTAGTCCCAGCACTTTGGGAGGCCAAGGTGGGCAGATCACTTGCGCTCAGGAGTTTGAGACCACCCTGAGCAACATGGTGAAATCCCATCTCTACAAAAATATATATATATAAATCAGCCATAATCCCATCTACTTGAGAGGCTGAGGTGGGAGGATCACTTGATTCCAGAGGCAGAGCTTGGTTGCAGTAAGCAGAAATCATGTCTCTGCACTCCAGCCTGGCTGACAGAGTGAGACCCTGTTTCACCCAAAAAAAAAACAAGCTTTGACTTTTAGGGTGATAAACTTTAGTAATCAGGAGAGTTACGTTATGTATATTACATTCCTTAATATTGGAGAACTAAGGAATTATGTATTTTCTTTAAAAGAGCTCACTGGATATTTTTTAAAAAAATAAAAGAGCTATATTTTCATTTAGAATTTTTTTCTTTTCAGAACTACAATTCCTGAGGAAGAACTAAATCCAAAGATACTAGCTTTGCAGAATGCTCAGAGAAAGCGAAAAATGGAACATGATGGTTCACTTTTCCAAGCAGTAGGAATTGTAAGTATGAGAGTAGTAGGTTTTGCTTTTCTAGCTAATGTGCTATTTCTGTGTGTGTGTGTGTGTGTGTGTCCACGTTTCTTCCAAATCGTAAAGTTATATTTTCAGAATTTATACATTGGGTTTTTTTACTCTGTATATACTGGTTTTTAAAAATACAAATGTTTAATGAATACATTCTTGGTATAAAAATTCCAAACAATTCCAATGTATTTTGAATTAAAGAGTGAAGTTCTCCCCTTACTCCACCCTGAATATCACCACCAATCTCATTCTCTTCCCTTTAAGTTACTTTGCCTGATTAAAAGAACTGGTATTGGCCGGGTGCAGTGCCTCACGCCTGTAAGCCCAGCACTTTGGGAGGCCAAGGCGAGGATCACTTGAGGTCAGGAGTTTGAGACCAGCCTGGCCAACTTGGTGAAACCCTGTCTCTACTAAAAATACAACAATCAGCCAGGCGTGGTAGTGCACGACTGTAATCCCAGCCACTCTGAAGGCTGAGGCAAGATAATAGCTTGAACCTGGGAGGTGGAGGTTGCGGTGAGCCGATATCAGGCCACTGCACTCCAGTGTGGGCGAGAGAGTAAGAGTCCATCTCAAATTAAAAAAAGAACTGCTACGTTTTGGGGTAAGTCAATGGTGGTATAATACATTCTGATATTTTCAAACTAAATTAACTGGAAAGTATTTATAGACAGAATGGTCGTAATGGATGGCAAATAACTTTATGGTCATAATGGATAGCAAATAAAGTATTTAAAATAATTTAGGGTAGTATTTTAGAAATTGCCTATATAATGTTATTAAATTTACACCGATTTCAAGGTTTTTGGTTGTTTAAAAAAACTTGAACAAACTAAACTTGAAATAACTTTACTGTTTATAGGGAACATTATTACAGCAGCCAGACGATCATGCAGCTACTACATCACTTTCTTGGAAACGTGTAAAAGGATGCAAATCTAGTGAACAGAATGGAATGGAGCAAAAGACAATTATTTTAATACCCTCTGGTTAGTTTATTCTTTTTGACCTTGAACATCACAAAGACAAAATACATGAAACATTTTTGTTTAGGAGCTTCAATCTAAGTGAGAAATGACTGGTTTCTTAGCAAGATTAAAAAGTGAAGTTGCGGCCGGGCGCAGTGGCTCACGCCTGTAATCCCAGCACTTTGGGAGGCCGAGGCGGGTGGATCATCTGAGGTCAGGAGTTGGAGACCAGCCTGGCCACCATGGTGAAACCCCGTCTCTACTAAAAATACAAAAATTAGCTGGGTGTGGTGGCAGGCGCCTGTAATCCCAGCTATTTGGGAGGCTGAGGCATGAGAATCGCTTGAACCCGGGAGGCAGAGGTTGCAGTGAGCCAAGATGGCATCACTGCACTCCAGTCTGCGTGACAAGGGTGAGACTCTGCCTCAAAAAAAAAAAAAAAAGTAAAGTTGTATTTCATTTAATGGTCTTAATACAGAGATTAACATTTCAAGGTGGAGCTTTTCATTTTTCATAATTTTCTTTGACTTTTCTATGTCTGTGTGCTGTCAATATTGATAGAAGCTGAAATTTGTGAATTTTTATGACTACTTTTTGTTTTTCTTTTTTTTGTGTGTGAGACAGGGTCTCGCTCTGTTGCCCAGGCCTGGAGTGCAGTGGCATGATCATAGTTCACTGCAGTCTCAAATTCCTGTGCTCAAGCAATCATTTTACCTCAGCCCCCTGAGTAGCTCGCACTACAGACATGCCTCACCACGCCCAGCTGCTTTTTGTAGAGATGGGGGTCTCACTATGTCGCCCAGGCTGGTTTCGAACTCCTGGGCCTCAAGTGATCCTCCTGCCTCAGCCTGTGCTAGGATTACAGGCATCAGCCTCAATGCCCACCATATTTGTGCCTTTTTCCAAACTATTGGAAAAAGGTTTTTTTTGTGCCTTTATTGTATCCTTTAAACATTTCTGACACAGCAACAGTATCACTTGATTATACTTACTTTTTTAAAAGTTGTTGTTTTGGCCGGGCGCGGTGGCTCAAGCCTGTAATCCCAGCACTTTGGGAGGCCGAGACGGGTGGATCACGAGGTCAGGAGATCGAGACCATCCTGGTCTACACGGTGAAACCCCATCTCTACTAAAAATACAAAAAACTAGCCGGGCGAGATGGCGGGCACCTGTAGTCCCAGCTACTTGGGAGGCTGAGGCAGGAGAATGGCGTGAACCCTGGAGGCGGAGCTTGTAGTGAGCAGATATCGCGCCACTGCACTCCAGCCTGGGCGACAGAGCGAGACTCCGTCTCAAAAAAAAAAAAAAAAGTTGTTGTTTTGCCATGTAGACTAAAAACCCTTCCAGAAGTTTGCTTTATTTTCTATGATACCTAACACATTGTGGGTGTTTAATAAATATTCATTGACTAGATGAATGTATACTTACGTATCTCGTTTGTTTTTCAGATTTAGCATGTAGACTGCTGGGGCAATCAATGGATGAAAGTGGATTACCACAGCTGACCAGTTATGATTGTGAAGTTAATGCTCCTATACAAGGCAGCAGAAACCTACTGCAGGGTGAAGAATTACTCAGAGCTTTGGATCAAGTTAACTGAGCTTTTTCATAATTTCATTCCTTTTTTTGGACACTGGTGGCTCATTACCTAAAGCAGTCTATTTATATTTTCTACATCTAATTTTAGAAGCCTGGCTACAATACTGCACAAACTTGGTTAGTTCAATTTTGATCCCCTTTCTACTTAATTTACATTAATGCTCTTTTTTAGTATGTTCTTTAATGCTGGATCACAGACAGCTTATTTTCTCAGTTTTTTGGTATTTAAACCATTGCATTGCAGTAGCATCATTTTAAAAAATGCACCTTTTTATTTATTTATTTTTGGCTAGGGAGTTTATCCCTTTTTCGAATTATTTTTAAGAAGATGCCAATATAATTTTTGTAAGAAGGCAGTAACCTTTCATCATGATCATAGGCAGTTGAAAAATTTTTACACCTTTTTTTTCACATTTTACATAAATAATAATGCTTTGCCAGCAGTACGTGGTAGCCACAATTGCACAATATATTTTCTTAAAAAATACCAGCAGTTACTCATGGAATATATTCTGCATTTATAAAACTAGTTTTTAAGAAGAAATTTTTTTTGGCCTATGAAATTGTTAAACCTGGAACATGACCTTGTTAATCATATAATGATTCTTAAATGCTGTATGGTTTATTATTTAAATGGGTAAAGCCATTTACATGATATAGAAAGATATGCATATATCTAGAAGGTATGTGGCATTTATTTGGATAAAATTCTCAATTCAGAGAAATCATCTGATGTTTCTATAGTCACTTTGCCAGCTCAAAAGAAAACAATACCCTATGTAGTTGTGGAAGTTTATGCTAATATTGTGTAACTGATATTAAACCTAAATGTTCTGCCTACCCTGTTGGTATAGATATTTTGAGCAGACTGTAAACAAGAAAAAATCATGCATTCTTAGCAAAATTGCCTAGTATGTTAATTTGCTCAAAATACAATGTTTGATTTTATGCACTTTGTCGCTATTAACATCCTTTTTTTTCATGTAGATTTCAATAATTGAGTAATTTTAGAAGCATTATTTTAGGAATATATAGTTGTCACAGTAAATATCTTGTTTTTTCTATGTACATTGTACAAATTTTTCATTCCTTTTGCTCTTTGTGGTTGGATCTAACACTAACTGTATTGTTTTGTTACATCAAATAAACATCTTCTGTGGACCAGGCCCCTTTGATCAGCTTTTATGTTCAAATATAAATAATATTTGCTTCAACACCTCCAACTCATAAAATTGTTTACCAACAGTTTAAGCACTTTATGAAAATTACATGGTACTGGTTATTTCTACATTTATCTTATTGCCATCATCTTAATGTATGTGGAGTCCCTAAATGTCATGTTAAATAATAACAACCATAATATCCCATTGAAAAGAGTATGTTATTAGAAAAGAAACATCATTTTTAAGTTTCTGAGCTTATTAAAATGTTTAAACACAAAACTTTAGTATTTTTAAAATATGCGTGGGATGAATGAAGCCGTTCTCAGCATTATAGTCACATAATGTTACAAAGGCTAGAGTTTCTCTGAAGATTTCTAATCTATTCCCATTAAGAGATTAATACATTTAGACCTCAAATGAAGAATAATTTGCCCAAGCTTTAAAAGCAATACATGGCAGACCAAAAATGTAAGCTTAAGTTTCCTGACTGTAAAGTCAAACTTAGAACAAATTTGGTTTGTTTTTGTTTTAATGATACTGCATTTTAAAACAAAGTAGCTTTATCCTTTTTCTCCTGTATTTTTCTTTTGCAAAATAGCTGTATTCTTTATACTCATAATCTCATTTTAAAAAATCAGTGTAGAAAGATATTTCTTAAAACCAAAAAATCACTATGAATCCCTGCACCTACAGGTACAGAAAATTTTTATGAACAAATTATGTAGGAAGTGCCAGAGCCTTATGTCCTGTACCCTGAGGTATATATACTGAACAAAAGGAACTGAGCCACAGATATCTTAGGTGGCTGTTTTTATCTTAGAATGGAGGACAGTGATTACAATTATATGAAAATTTTGGAACAAAAGTTAGCAATACTAAGATTCAGTGCAAAATTGCGGGGGAGGGGCACACGTATATTTAACCACAAATACTGTGACCCAAAGTGCTTCAACATTTAGTTACAGATAGTAGTACACTAGAAGTGGTATTTTAGAATAAAGTAGTTGCTTAGTATTCACAGGTCACAAAACAAAAAATTATGCTTATGTAGCAGATTAGCTTCAGTTGAAAACTATTTGTAAATCAGTAGATTAATGACCAGCAGTTCAGGAAAATGACTTCTGAAAGCATTGAGAAGGGAAAGCTACGTTAAAGGACAGTACAGCTGGAAGGAAGCAAGTACTTACCTACTCAGTCACTCAGAAAACAAGCTACTTGGAATGCTTTAAGCTACAGAATAGAAGAACTAGCCCTTCCCAATTTTATGCACCGCCACAAATTTCTTCATAATGGTTTTAACCAAGGCTTATAACCCAGCCCTGGCAACTATAATTCTAGAATAGTTGTTCTCTCCTTAATATTCCTTTCCCCTCCCTATTTTATGGAACAGCTGTATTTCTTTTATACTCATAACCCAGAAAATGACAATGTATATTCTGAGTATAAAAGAAATGTAGCTATTTCATTAAAATACAGGAGAAAAAGAATAAAGCTATTTCAATTTTTGTAATGCAGTATCATTAAAAACAAGTTTGTTCTAAGTTTGGCTTTAGAGTCAGGAGACAAGCTTACATTTTTGGTTTGCCATCTATTACTCCTAGAGCTTGGGTAAAATCATTCTTCATTTGAGGTCTAAATGCTATATATAGTTCATTCATAGCAGTACCAGATAAGGGAGGAGTATATCTGTAGAGTATATAGTCTTGAAGAAGTGATCTAAGGTTCAGAGCTTTTGAGGTGGCCATCAGTGACTCCAAAGCCCATGGAGCTAACCACCCTGCAGTGCTAGCCAATCCAGTTGAACATACGCTTTTCTCCATTGTTAACTGTTTAAATAGCAAACAGAAGGCGGCAATGGAGGTGTGGAAAACTGAGGGTCCGATGTCACTTGAAAGTAATGAGATCACATAACACATTGAGGGAATGTCCTAAGAGGAGCGTCAGGGCATAAGTAGAAATGAATGAAAGTTTTCAAGTGCTATTTAGTGGGTTCTGAATTCGAACTAGAGATTGAGATCTCCAGTTACGGAGACATTAACTCACATTAACGAGGTAGTGAATGGGAAAGCACAAACTATAAAAGATTGTATCAATGTATGGTATGTTTTTCCCAGAGCTGTTTTGACTTAATGGCATAATAGATACAAGTTTTTATAACCTCACGATTACCATTCCAAATCTTGATTTCCTTCTAGAAACCTCTATACAGAAAAGATGAACTTAAAATTACTTGCTTTGTAGAAACTCAAATCTAAAAGTTAAAAATTTTCAAGTAGCAATACCTAAAACAAGTTGCAGAGTAAAGAATCCTCTTTTTTCTTTTTTTTCAACATTAAGATCTGGTTAAATAAAACCTTTGCAAACGTGTTGCTAGCTGGAACCAACAAAAATGTAAAGAAGAAAAACTTTTACTGTTTGTTTTAAGTTTTCCACTAACCACTTTGCTTGTATTCCGTTCCTTTAAATAGAGGTGAACCTGTCGTCCCAGATCGTTTTACAGAGAATTAGTGAAATCAGTGGAATTCGATACGAAATAGTCTCCCTGTAGGATAAAAGTTATACTTTACCATAAACCTTCCTATGAACGCGTTCTGGAGATCTGATGTGTTCACACCTTTCAGAGGTTTGGACATCATTTTTTATTCTTACCTGTAGTGTGGATAGTTTTTCCAAGACGCTGCCCAGACACCCGATCTCCGTGTACTATTGAATTTCCTTTATTCCCTTGTCTTGGCTCCATTCTGGGACGGAGAGGAAAGACAGGTGCCTGAGAGCGGGAGCGGTCAGAGCCCTGCGGGGAAAATACCAAGCACGCGGAAGGGAACCGGCACCCTTCTGTTCCTGGTGAGGCTGGCGCTACATGATGAGGATGCGAAACCCAAGCCAACCCGAGAAAATTCCCGAGCCCCGCCCGGCGCGCGGCAGGCCACGCCTCAGTACGTGCTTGGGCGCAGCACCGCAGTCCGGGCCCCCGCCCTCGGCCCGGGCCCCGGGCTCCGGGGCTCCGGCCGCGCAAGGTGGCTGCGTGTGCGCGGTGGGGTGGCTGCTGCCAGCTCCGCGTACGTGTGGGAGAGCATGCGGGAGGCCCTGGCCGCTCGTGGCCTGCGAACGGGCGGCGCCAGGCGCGGGGGGTCAGCCCTGGGCTTTGTCTTCTGGGACTTGTCAAAGTCGGAAGCCTAGTGCTTCCCCAAACTTTGTTTTTTAGATGGGGGGGGCGTGGGCGAATGGGACTTGGTGTGTTGCAGAGCTGTCTCCCGAAATTCCCAAGCAAATGCTTTGGGGTATGAAGTTTTTTCTTTATAGAACAGAAAAAGTTGAGTTCTAACAGATTGAACCGTGATTAGCTATATAATACTTTTTTTAAAAAAATTAGACATCTAGTCAAAAAAAGAGGAGTTCTATGTTTATTTAAATACATTCCTCTTAAAGCACTGAAAGAGTTCGTTTATTTTAAATAAAGCACGTTGAGATATGCCTAGTTAAGGATCTGGAAACTTTAGCTATCCCACTTGGTGCTGTTTTTATTTTGGGGTTTTTAGAGTGGGGGGTTGGCCTTTTTCCTTTTTTGATTTTATCATATGCCAACTATTGAGAATCCTTTGGGAGAAGATAATCTTGTTGGACAGAAGGAAGGTGAGTGTATAGAATACGGAAGAAGCTTGGAGCCTTAATCTCTGTAATAATTGGTATGTTCACATTGCACAATGAATTGTAAAGTACAAAGCCAGGTATTGTTTAGAGTAAATAACTTCGCCTCTGCATATCCGCAGCTCACTACATTTTACATTTTATTTCCATTTGTTTCCTTCAGGAAAATTCATTGTTTATGAGTTTCCTCAAATAGAATTTCATAGAAAGCAAAGGCACACTTTTCAAAAGTAGTTGAGCTATTTTAGATACTTTTGTACTGATAAAAACTGATCTATAGCCTCACTCATCATATGTGTGTGTGTTTGTGTCTAATTAGGGAGGTGCCCTTTAATGAAAATGCCATAATTCTTTTGGTCCTACGGATGCGTAATCATTATAGATGGACGATTCTCCATAGAAGAGAGCAGGCTGGTGGGGCTGTAATACTTACCACAAAGGGTCGTGCTTTTTACAAAGTAGGGAAACGCTGTGTGAAGCCAGACAAGTAGATTAGGATTCTGTGAAGTAAAATCTAATTTTAAAGATCTTTGAAATGTTAATATTAAAAACCCTATTTTATGTAGAGCTCCTTTCCAAATATGACTGGATAATATTATTTGCTCTTTGAAATGGATTTTTAAAAACAATTCTACATACAACTGCTATGGCAAAATCTTTCATAGGGGTACAGAAACAAGCTGGACAGAAGTCATTATAAACTGTTGCCTGACTCCCTAATCTGCTGGTAGAATATTAAAGCAAAAACCTAAAGAAAGTGACCTACAAATATGGAAAATTAGAAAGGAGCCAATACAGCCTGGGAGGTACTTTGCATCAGCCTTTGCCTCTTACTTAGAGTTTTCCCAGCTGCAAATATTTGTCACTCCTGTGAACTTCCTTATCACTTTCTCTTTAGCTTTCTCACTTCTCCTTTTTTTTTTTTTTAACCTTATAATTTTTGTGTGTCTTATCCCTCGTACTAAACTCTTAGTTTTTTCAGGGCATGGTTCCCATCTGACTCACCTTTGATCGGTCCTAAAACCTTCCACTCTGCATGCACAAAGACAACTCACACATGATCCAAGGTGGGAGAGGATGTCAGGTGTGACAGAGACTAGAGAAGAATTATGATCAGAGGAACAAAGTGGGGAACAGAACCATTTTCTAGCTCTTCCAGAGAGATCCATTCAATCAATGAATAGTATTTAGTGAGTACACGATATTATTCTAAGACCTCTAGGTGATATAAATATTCTAGAATATGGTGCCTGCTATCAAGGGTGCAGTTCTGTGAGGTACAAATTCAACTGTACTTGTGCAAACACAGTTGAAATCTAAATAGAATTTTTATTGGCCCTTTGAGATGTTCCAAGCCACCGTTACCTTTCCTTTTCATGGCTGTCTCCAGCTTGATAATCTCTGTCTCCAGCCCAGGGTGCTCCCCGCAGGCACCCCCAATTTGGCATGTCAAAAATTAACTCCTCATTTGTCTTCCAAATGCCTTCTCCTCTTGCATCTGCTGCTCAATGAATGGCACCATTCAGTCTGAAACCAGAACCCTAGAGGTCACTTGTCACTACTCCCTTATCTACCACATATAGTCTGTCACAGTCCTTTGCTTTCCTTAAATTCTAATTATGGAAACTTGAACATGTACAAAAGTAAAGAGACTATAATGATGCCAAAGTGTCTTTACAGTTTGTGTTCTCTGGGAAGTAGACTCTGAGATGGAGATTTCATGTGATTTATTGAGGAGTGCTTTTCAACACATGTGGAAGAGAAAGAGCAGAAGTAGGCAGAGGAAGAAACAGCTGAGGTGCAGTCCCAACAAAGCCTTCAGCAGCCACATGGGGAGCTCTGAACCGCAGCAGCCCTTGAGACTTGTCCCAAGTTACAGGGAGTGTGGAAGCCTTTACACCCCTACACTGATCAGTCTCTTGATGTGGGCTGCCCCCAGGAGACATGACCTTTGGTAGGGCAGGTTTCTTCACCTGAGACAATCCCCAAAAAGGGCTGACAGCTGAAGACCATCTTCTGCTGCACTTCCAGCAGCTAGGAGAGTAAGTGGTTCATTCCTGAGACATCTGTGTGTCATCACAGTGTCACCCACAGTGCAAGCTTTAATAGGGATCAACTCATGGATGATCTTTTTTTCCTGCTGTACCTCTACATACACACACGCACACGCAAGCATAGCCATTAATTTGGTTTTTGGGTTTTTGTGGGGGTGTTTTTGAAATTGAGTCTTGCTCTGTTGCCCAGGGTGGAGTACTGTGGCACGATCTCAGCTCACTGCAGCCTCTGTCTCCCGGGTTCAAGTGATTCTCCTGCCTCAAATTTTTGTATTTTTAGTAGAGATGGGGTTTCACTATGTTGGCCAGGCTGGTCTCAAACTCCTGACCTCTGGTGAGCCACCTGCCTTGCCTCCCAAAGTGCTGGAATTACAGGCATGAGTGAGCCACTGTGCCCGGCCAATAGCTACTAAATTTTAAATAAAATTTTTTTCCTGTTAAGAAAAGTAATCATATTCCCTGTAAAATATTATAATGATATAGAAATGAATTATGTAAGAAGTAAAGTCCTCTGGCACTCCACCTCCAAGGACAACTACTGTTTTACATTCATTATATTGTTCCCATTGAGAACATTTAAAATACAGAAATAACATAATCATAGTGAGAGAGAAAGGGCAGGTCTTTAACTTTCCTTTACCACCTTGGAATGTAAATAAATGGCTCCAAGTAAGAGAAGTCTCTAGATCTCTTCCAAATTTTCTTCTTTAAGATTGATAATCTAGTTATCCTTTACTCAAACTGTTCAGGAGCACTGAGAAATCCAGGGAGAAAAATCTTACAACTCAAGGCATTCCAGGCCTGGGGATCTCTTGCCTGTTTGTCCAAATTCTACCAACTTCTTTCCCTTGCGTCCTGTGTCCCAGTGATGTAACCTTCTAACATGCTTTCTGACCTCTTTGTATCTTTGTACTTGCTTTCTCTCTGTTTCTGCAACACCCTTCTTATCTCATCTTCATCTCCTTAATTTCCCGCATTTTTCACAACTCATTTCTACTTTAGAAAGCCTATCATCTCAGGGACTGGATTAGGAGATTCTCCTCAGTGTTCCCATTTTGTGTAGTGCTTAACTCTTGCACAGTATTAATCACATGAAAACTGTACTTATGTACTTGAAGTGAATTGTTCTGTACTAAATGATGAGCAACTTGAAGATAGGAGTTATGCCTCTAAATGCATACCTAGCAGAATGGCAGCATAAAGAGCGCTGTGGCCTCACTCCCCATGAAACAACTAACTGGTGAAGCACTTTAAAAACAACCATTTAAAGTTTCCTGAAACTGCCCAAAGGTTATACAGCAAATGAAGAACTGTTTATTCAAGAGAATAAAAAAAAATAATTAAAAATTAAAAAAAAACTACTACATCTTGGTAAGAACAGCAATAGGCAGTCAGTGGTACTTGAGGCATGACTTGCTGCTTCTACCACCCTGCCCACCTTGAGGAAAGTTCCACTCAGGTGGGTGTGGCCAAGAAGATGGGGCTGCTTCTTCCCCCAGATCCCCGTAGAGGACTATGAGCATTTTGGTCACAACCATTTAACCAGTCTTTAAGAAATTCCAAGCTTTCCGTCGTCTTCCCGTCTTCTTCTGAGCCCTTCAAACTCTTCCAGCCTCTGCCCATTACTCAGTTCTAAGAAAGGAAAATAAATCTCAGAACCACAAAATCACTAAATCAAGCGAAAAGTCAAGCTGAGAACAATGTCTTATTTAGGAATAAAACTTCGAAATAAAGTTGTCCTGCCTAATTGGACCAAACCAATGTATATCTTACACATATTGATTGATGTCTCATGTCTCCCTAAAATGTACAAAAGCAACCTGTACTCCAATAATCTTGAGAACATGTCTTCAGGACCCCCTGAGGCTGTGTCACCAGTGTGTCCCTAACCTTGGCAAAATAAACTTTCTAAATTGATTGAGATTTGTTCTAGATACCTTTTTGTTAACAGTTTGAAAGCCACTTCCACGTCTTTATAGCAATGCCTCAATCCTGGTGCCAATTTTCTGTGTTAGTCCACCTGTGCGTTGCTATAAAGAAGTACCTGAGGCTTAGTAATTTATAAAGAAAAGAGGTTTAATTGGCTCATGGTTCTGCAACCTGTATAGGAAGCATGGCGCCAGCATCTGCTTGGCTTCTGGTGAGGCCTCAGGAGCTTCCAATTATGGCAGAAGGTGAAGGGGGAGCCAGCACATCTCATGGTGAGAGAGGGAGCAAGAGAGAGAAAGAGGAGGTCCCAGACTCTTTTAAACAACAACATCTTGTGTGAACTAACTGAACAAGAACTAACTCACCACCAAGGGGATGGTGCTAAACCATTTGTGAGGGATTCACCTCCATGATCCAATCACCTCCCACCAGGCCCTACCTCCAACACTGGAAATCACATTTTATCATGAGATTTGGAGGGGATAAACATCCAAACCATATCATGTATCTCCCTGGAGGGACAAGCTGCTGGCATTTCTGCCCACTCTCATGTTCTGTTGCAAAAGCTAAATTCCAGATGAGTGTGACCTGGAGAATGGAAAGACTGGGGACTCCTTTCCTCCTTTCAGACTGCATTTATAGAGCAGTGGCTCTATCCCAGGTGCAGCAGACTGACAATAGTGGAACCCCAGTTGCCCTTATTGCATCTCACATATACGGTGTGAGTTCCATGCTAGGACAGGCAAGCTGAGAAGAATGAATGGAAGCTACTCCCCCCTTGCAGAGCCTTGCTCATAAAGCAGCAGGGTCACTCTGAGAGAAGGTGACCATCCCCATCCTCAGCTCTGGCTGGAGCAGTGGTTCAGAGATTTTGCTCAGGGGGAGAAACATCCATAAGAAAAGAAAATTCTGAAGCTCTTCCCAGAAGAAATTACTTTATTTGGAACAGAGTAGGGGAAAAATTGAACCTAAATGTGCTCTTGAAAACAATTAAGCAATTAAGAGGAGGCTGGTACCTTCTAAAAGCAACAAGCTAAACTACAGACCAGAGTTTACCAGAGAAGGCTAGGGAAGAGATGGCTAAGAAGAGCCTTCCTGGGATCAGAGCAAACCTCAAGACTGAACTCAAAAACTACCTCTGCAAAGGAGCCTAAATTTAATCTGATTAGACAATGGAGTAATTTATTCCCCCAGAGCATTGTCAAAAACAATAGAGCAATCAGTTAGCAGTTAGTGGACTCTAACAGCTGAGTGGATACTAAAAGGCAGACAGTTGAAGAGAGATGGGGAAAGACAAAGAATACTGGTGAAACCACTATCATCCCAGGGTGAAAGGTGTAAGGAAGGTCAAGGCTGCAGTCTCTGAGGAGCAACATCAGAAGCTTCACATTGAGCTGGGGAACTGGACTTCACTAAAATACTCCAGTCAAGCCAGTAAAATAAATAAATAAGTAAACAAAATCAATAAGCTCCAGAAGGGGAAGCAATCAATATCCAGAATTATAAAATAAATTGTCTAAAGTATCAAATCTTTAACAAAAAAATGCATGAGATATGAAAAGAAACAGGAGCCGGGCGCGGTGGCTCAAGCCTGTAATCCCAGCACTTTGGGAGGCTGAGACGGGTGGATCACGAGGTCAGGAGATCGAGACCATGCTGGCTAACACGGTGAAACCCCGTCTCTACTAAAAAATACAAAAAACGAGCCAGGCAAGGTGGTGGGCGCCTGTAGTCCCAGCTACTCGGGAGGCTGAGGCAGGAGAATGGCGTAAACCCGGGAGGCGGAGCTTGCAGTGAGCTGAGATGCGGCCACTGCACTCCAGCCTGGGTGGCAGAGCGAGACTCTGTCTCAAAAAAAAAAAAAAGAAAAGAAAAGAAAAGAAACAGGAACATTTCATCCATACACAGGAAAAAAAAGGATGCAAGAGAAATTACATAACAGAGAGCCTCGATGGCTGACTTTTTAATAAAGACTTTAGAGCAGTCATTAAAAATATATTCAAAGAATCAAAGGAGACTCTGCTTAAAGATGTAAAGGAATGTATGGTGACAATAATTCATCAAATACAGAATACAAATAGCTAGACAATATTTTTAAAAGAGCCAAATAGAAATGCTAGAGCTAATAAGTAAAATAACTGAAATAAAAACATCACTAGATTCTTTATTGAGCACCTACTGTATAGCAAGTACTTATAGGTGCTGATGGTACATTAGTGAACAGACACAGACCCATTCTCTCAGGTTTATCTTTAACAGTATGGGAGGTCTTAGCCTGGGAAATGAAGTAAGAGGGAAAGAAATAGAAGCGATAAGGATTGGAAAGGAAAAAGCAAGCTATCATTACTATTGTTATTCACAGCTGCAGATACCATCTATATAGAAAGCCTAAAAGAATCAACAGAAAAATTATTATAAAAGTTTAACAAGGGGACTGGATACTAGATAAATATATGTAATTCAATTGCATTTTTATATATTGGAATCAAGCAGTTAGAAAATGTAAGGCAAAGATGCTAAATACAGTAGCTACACCAAAACATAAGACATATATAAGAAAAATCTAACAAAAGACAAGTAAAAAGTTCAGGGAGAAAAATTATAAAACATCAGTAAAGATGCTACAGGTGACTTAAATGTTTATGGATAGAAATAATACAATAAAGATATTATTCCAGCTGGGCTCCATGGCTAACACCTGCAATCCCACCATTTTGGGAGGCAGAAGTGGGTGGATCACTTGAGGTCAGGAGTTCGAGACCAGTCTGACCAACATGGGGAAAACTCATCTCTACCAAAAATACAAAATCAGCTGGGTGTGATGGCACATGCCTGTAATCCCAGCTACTTGGGAGGAGGTAGGAGAATCACTTGAACCCGGGAGGTGGAGGTTGCAGTGAGCTGAAATCGCACCATTGCACCCCAGCCTGGGCAACAAAGGCGAAACTCCATCTCAAAAAAAAAAAAAAAGAAAGATGTTATTCCTTCCCAAATTCAATTGAAATCCCAATGGCGCTATTAGAGAAATCTGACAAGTCAAATGTAAAATTTATATGAAAAAGTGAAAATTCAAGAATAGTCAAGATATTCCTGAAGAACAATAAGAGAAATTTCTTTCTTAAGTAAATTCACTTAAAAAGCTGTAGTAATTAGAGTGTGGTGTTAGAGAAGTGAAATCTAAATGGAGCCTTGAAGGTAGATTAACAACCCTAGGAGTAGACTGAAGCTGGAGCCGGCACTGGAGGTCTCTTCCTGTGCCAGGCTTAACCACTTCAGTTTTAGAGGCTGAGAGGTTAAGGGATTTGTGGCCTGGGGGGTCCAAGTGTTTGAGTTGAGGATAGTAAGGAGGCTTAGAGTGGTAACTGTTTTACTAACAGTAATGGAAATACTGCACTATGGTTTGGTATTTTAATAACAGGTACAAAGCCATACAGTTATGTACTGGTTCCAATTAGCCATACAACTTGATATATAACAGAAGTGAATTTTGGGAAAGGATGGACTATTCAATGACAGATGCTGGAAAATTATACATATGGAAAATACATATACATACATATGGTTATACATATGGAAAAAAGTGAAATAGGATCCTTATACCATACATAGAAATAAATTTTTAGATGGATGAGAGTAAATTAAAAATGAAAGGTAATATTTTCAGAGTTTCTGAATAAAATTGCAGCAGACATGTTGGCAGTCTGTTCTGGTCTAAATGTCTCTCAAAATTAATGTGTTGAAAGTTAACTGGCAATGTGATAGCATTAAGAGGTAGGGTCTTAGCAGGTAATTAAGTCATGAGGACTCATGAATGGGATTAGTGATTTTATAAAAGGGCTGGAGGGAACTAGCTAGGCCTCTTATGTCCTTCTGCTATTATGCCATGTGAGGACACAGTAACAAGTGCCATCTTGATAGCAGAGAGCAGCCCTCACCAGGCATGGAATCTGCCAGCACCTTGATCTTAGACTTCCCAGCCTCCTAGAACTGTGAGAAATAAATCTCTGTTGTTTATAAGTTACCTATTTATATGGTATTTTGTTATAGCAGCAGGAATGAGCTAATACATGGTCCAACAAAGATGTGTGCACCTCTTCCAGAGACTGGAACTATTGTTGGGGAAATGTTGCCTAATTAGGGATGATATTTCTCAGCCACCTTTGTACCTGAATAAGTCCATGTGACTGAATTCTGGCCAATAGAATGTGGATTGAAATGGTATATAACAGTGCTTCTCAAATTATCTGTTGTAATGAATCATTTCCCCCCAATCTATCATGGACCAATACTTTTATAAACTTTAATAAAATTAAATTATTTTTAAAAATCTAAAAAGTCAGATCAAATTATTCCATTAAATTGCTATATAAAGTTAATAAGCATTTGTATTTGTCTGTTTTCACACCGCTGTAAAGAAATACACCTGACACTGGGTAATTTATAAAGGAAAGAGGTTTAATTGACTCACAGTTCCACATGGCTAAGGAGGCCTCAAGAAGCTTACAATCATGGCAGAAGGGTCGTTCATCTCACATGGTGGCAGGGGAGAGAGTGTGTGTAGGAGGAACTGTTAAACACGAATAAAACCATCACATCTCATGAGAACTACTATCATGAGAACAGCATGGGAGAAACCTCCTCCATGATTCCATCAACTCCCTCCCTCAAACCGTGGAGATTACAGGTCCGTCCCTCCACATGTGGGGATTACAATTCGAGATGAGATTTGGATGTGGACACAGAGCCAAACCATCTCAGTACTGATTCTTAATTTCTGTACTATTGTGAGATGGAGAATTAATAAACAGTTTGCAGACTAGTAATTGTCAGTGAACCACACTTTGAGTGCATACCATTTCCAGGCCTGGTCCATAAAAATCTCTCATGCAATCTTCCACATTCTCGTTCTTCTCCAGTCCACAGGCTAGATGTCTTCACTAAAACATTCCAGCCAAGTCACTCAAGGTGCTCAAGGTGACCTTGAAAGTCAATCACTGAAGAGTTTTCATCAGCTTTGGTCAGCAGGTAACTGCTTGAAGCAGAACCCTCCTCACCTTATCCTGTCATTAATTGAACTTAATGTAAAAGAAAAACAAGCTTAGTTTGTGTTAAGTCATTCAGCATTCAAGATTTATTGGTTATACTAATAATGAAATATAGGGAAAACACTTATGACTTTAAGATACAAGAGCCCTTATTAGAAAAGATTTTGAAATTTGACTATATTAAAAAAAGAATTTCTATACATTAAAAAAACCATAAAGATAGTAAATAAAAACAACCTAGGAAATAAACAACAACACATAGTACAAACACCTGTTTAGTATCCAGAATATATAAGGTGCTTCTACAAATCAATATGAAAAAGTCAAATGCCACAATTGAAAAACAGACAAAATATATAAACAAGCATGTCACAGTAGAGGAAATATGAATAGAAAATCAGAATTTGAAAAGATACACAACCACATTAGTAATCAGAGAAATGTGTATTAAGACCACAATTAGAAGCCAAATTTGTGAGATGATACGGCTCAAGTAGGAACTCTCATGGACTGCTAGTGAAGTGTAAATCAGTCCAGCTATTCTATTCTTTTTTTTTTTTAAGATAGGGTCTCCTGGATCACGAGGTCAGGAAATCGAGACCATCCTGGCTAATATGGTGAAACCCCGTCTCTACTAAAAAATGCAAAAAAACTAGCCGGGCGACGAGGCGGGTGCCTGTAGTCCCAGCTACTCGGGAGGCTGAGGCAGGAGAATGGCGTGAACCCGGGAGGCGGAGCTTGCAGTGAGCTGAGATCCGGCCACTGCACTCTAGCCTGGGCGGCAGAGCAAGACTCCGTCTCAAAAAAAAAAAAAAAAAAAAAAAGATAGGGTCTCCTTCTGTCACCCAGGCTGGAGTGCAGTGGTGCGATCTTGGCTCACTGCAACCTCCGCCTCCCAGGTTCCAACGATTCTCATACCTCCGCCTCTCAAGTAGCTAGGACCACAGGCACATGCCACCATGCCTGGCTAATTTTCGTATTTTTAGTAGAGACGGGGTTTCATCATGTTGTCCAGGCTGTTCTTGAACTCCTCACCTCAAGTGATCTGCCTGCCTTGGCCTCCCAAAGTGCTGGGATTACAGGTGTGAGCCACCACGCCTGGCCAAGTCAAGCTATTCTAAAAAACAATGTAAAATTATAAAGTTGAACACTTGCACCTCTTATTATTTAACAGTGATGATAATGGTAGGTATATATTCTAATTCTGGGTGTATATACTCTAGATTACTGCAACGTATAAGTAGAGCTGCCATATTTAGCAAACAAAAATATAATATGCCCAGTTAAATTATATTTTAGATTTAGATAAACAATGAATAATTTTTTTAGTTGATCTGAAAGTCAAATTTAATTGGGCCTCTTGTATTTTATCTGACAACCCTACAAAGGTGACATATACAAGTGATCAAAGTAGCATTGTTTATAATAGCAACATCTGGAATCTACTTAAATTTCCATTGAGGAAATAATGAATAAGCAGTATATTTTTGCACAATAGAATATTAGCAGTGAAAAATGAACTACAATTATGAGTAATAATATGAGTCAATCTTGGAAACAAGTTTTAAAAGCAATTCAAATAACACATATTATAAATTGCAATACCATTTTCATAAAACTCAAAACCAACCACAACTAAAAAATATACCGTTTAAACATAAATAAGTGATAAAATATATAAATGAGAAAGAGAAACAAAATTCAAGGTAGTTATTTATTTATTTTTTTTGAGATTCGGTCTCATTCCGTAGCCCAGGATGGAGTGCAGTGGCAAGATCTTGGCTCACTGCAACCTCTGCCTCCTATAACCACCACTTCCCAGGCTCTGGTGATCCTCCCACCTCAGCCTCCCGAGTAGCTGGGACTACAGCTGTGCACCACCATGCCCGGCTAATTTTCACCATGTTTCCCAGGCTGGTCTCCAACTCTTGGGCTCAAGCGATCCTCTTGCCTTTGTCTCCCAAAGTGTTGAGATTTCAGGCGTGAGCCACCGCACCCAACCAGTAGTTGTGATTAAAGTAGGGTGCAGGCAAAGGAATAGGTCCGAGGAGGAAATCGCAGATTGATGTGAAGGTGTTGGTAATGTTCTGGTTCCTACACAGGTGAAAGGTGCACAGGTGTTTAACTGCTATGCTTCTTATCTCACACATCACATACATTTTTCTGTGACATAAAATATCACATAACATTTAAAAAACAGGGTGTAGTGGCTCACGCCTGTAACCCCAACACTTTGGAAGGCCGAGGGGAGTGGATCACCTGAGGTTAGCAGTTCCGAGACCTGCCTGGCCAACATGGTGAAAACCCGTCTCTACTAAAAATACAAAAAAAAAAAAAAAAGAAAAAAAAAAATTCCGGTGAAGTGGTGCATGCCTGTAATCCCAGCTAGTCGGGAGGCTGAGGCAAAAGAATCGCTTGAATCCGGGAGGCAGAGGTTGCAGTGAGCCGAGACCGCGCCACTGCATTCCAGCCTGGCAACAAGAGCGAAACTCCGTCTTAAAACAAAAAACAAACAAATCCAAAAAACAAACAAAAAAACAGGTCAAGGATCAGAAAAGTAAAGTGAATGGATACTCCATTTACAGACAGAAAGCCCAATGTTTTTCTACGATATCAGGATACCTCTCCTGAAGAATGATAGCATACCTTTCAATCAGAGAAATGGTCTAAAGTTCAAAATGTTACTCCATAGCTACCTCCTGGAGGAAGGAAGCTGGGTGGCAACGTGTACACAAAAAGGCAATTCATCCAAATAATAATATAAGAAGTAGGTATTTTCTAAGTACTATGTAGCACAAGGGTGAATGCGTGGCAGGGCAGGAGGGTGGCTATTTACAAGAGGGTATGAAATACAGCTCTTCTTTTCAAGAGTGGTTGCAGAATACCAGGGCTACAAAGAGAGGGTCACACATTAAGCATCGTATTATGTGGGTACAGAGTATTAGGGTTCTCGATGACCAGAAGGAGAATGAGTTCAGTTTGTTTCCTAGCAAGCCTTCTTTAGCTTCTCTTCCCACGTGGGGGTGGGTGGGGTTGGGACTGTTCTTTCCTAGCTCAAAAGTTCACTTATGTCACACTAGGGTCACTTTAAAGGAGAGTGCTAGTAAGGGTGAAGTCAAGTTACATAACCTAGCGGAAAATGAAGACCTAAAACCGCTCGTGAGCAAACACAACCCTTGAGACGTAAACCTCTTTAAACCTCTTCGATAGAAGGGTGGATCTTAGCACTCTGGGTGAAAGCAATCTCAGCCAGTAAAACAGCAGAACGCTTTCACGCACGCGCACTAAGCAGACGACCGGTAGCAAGAGCCCGGATAAAGGCGGAGCTAAAAGTGCCGGATAATACGACACGGAGCGCGTGTGCGCACGCCGTAGGGGGCGGGCCGTTCGGGATTGGTTTCCTGGGCGACTACCGCTGGTTAGTCGGTTAGAGGTGTGCGGGCTTCGGGGGCCATGGGGACTCCTCCCGGCCTGCAGACAGACTGCGAGGCGCTGCTCAGCCGCTTCCAGGAGACAGACAGTGTACGCTTCGAGGACTTCACGGAGCTGTGGAGAAACATGAAGTTCGGTACTATTTTCTGGTGGGTGTTTTTTGTCCATCACCCGTCTCTCCCTGCCCGCAGGTGGTGTAGAAAGTTGCCTCCTTCCCGGCGATATTGCACTTGCGAAGTGGTGAGAAGAGCGGCAGTCACCAAAGGTTGCCTCCATCACTCCTGGACCTTCCCCTGTGCGCAGGCAACGCGCTTTCCCTGCTCTGTTTCATTGTGCCCTGATGGTTGTTGCGGCCTCTTCCCAAATATGCGTCTCTGCTTCGCCTCCTTTCTAAACTCCTCTCTCCATCTCCACTGCCCCCACCCTGACCCAGGCCACTATCATTTGCCCTTCCCCAGTGTTGTTCTACGGTCTTGTTCTAGGACCTCATGTTTAAAAACACACAAGCAAAGACAAAACCCTTCGAGATTGAATTAATCTTTCCTACAACAAACAAAGTTGTCTTTTGAGACAGAGTCTCCCTTTGTCGCCCAGGCTGGAGTGCAATGGCGCGGTCTCGGCTCGGTGCAACCCTCCGCCTTTCGGGTTCAAGTGATTCTCCTGCCTCAGCCTCCCGAGTAGCTGGGATTACAGGTGCCCGGCACCACGCCCGGCTAATTTTTTGTATTTTTAGTAGAGACGGGGGTTTCACTATGTTGGCCAGGCTGGTCTCGATCTCCTGACCTCGTGATCCGCCCCCCTCGGCCTCCCAAAGCGCTAGGATTACAGGAGTGAGCCAACGCGCCCGGCCCAAAGTTGTTTTTCAAACGTGCAAATTTGGTCATGTCACTCTCCGGCTC
This sequence comes from Piliocolobus tephrosceles, assembly GCF_002776525.5. NCBI lineage: Eukaryota > Metazoa > Chordata > Mammalia > Primates > Cercopithecidae > Piliocolobus > Piliocolobus tephrosceles. Next base: position 45,617,454 of record NC_045439.1, on the reverse strand, counting down.
ATTCTGTAGTGGTGCCCATTGCCTTTGGGATGACGTTTGAATTCTCTGACTTGCCAAGACCGTTCCTCACTGGCCTTTGCCCATCTGTCCAGCTTCGCCTACCAGTCCCCTCCATGCACTCACTTTCTTGCTCCAGCAGCTTTTTTTTTTTTTTTTTTTTTTTGGCCCTCCATAGGCTTTTCCTAAGCCTGAAGCTTTCCGCCGCAACTCTTGTTTTGTCCACCTCATTCTTTACTCAGGGTTAAGCTCAAATGACTTCCTCGGGGAAGTCTTTTTCGTTCTTCTAGACTGAGTACGCTGTTCATGTCCCCCCCCCGCCCCCATAGCACCCTATTTTTATTTTATCTCACCGCTTGCCATGTTTTATTGTAATGGTATAGTTGAAAACGCAGTGTGGGATTGTTAATAGCGTAGGTTATGGATCCCAATTGGCTGCATTTGATTGCAGGGTCCACTGTGACTTGGGGCAAGTAATACTTGAGTTTCCATATCTGTATAATAGAGGCAATGATAAATCTCAGAAGCTGTGAAGATCAAATGAGCTGATATATCAGAAATGCATTCTAAGTCCTCAATAAATGTTCATTATTGTTATTATTATTTTCTTGAGACATAGTCTCGCTCTGTCACCCAGGCTGGAGTGTAATGGTGCGATCTTGTATCACTGCAATCTCCACCTCCCGGGTTCAAGACATTCTCCTGCCTCAGCCTCCTGAGTAGCTGGGACTACAGCTCGTGCCACCATGCCTGGCTAATTTTTGTATTTTTAGTAGAGGCGGGGTTTCACCATGTTGGCCAGGCTGGTCAAATGTTCATTATTACTACCGTTTTAAAATTTTCGTTTGACTAGACTGATCTCTGTGAGGACAGTGGCTGGATGAATCTATTTTTATTAGCATAGTACATATAATATTGAAAAGGCTAAATAACTGATTTTCGGAATGAGTTAAACCTTATGATTAAAACTATGTTTTTCTGAACAAAGTGTTAAAACTCATTTTCTCTCTGTCAGTGTAAACAAATTACCTTTGTAGTTTTTAAATTGCAAGAAATGGAGGATAAAGAGCCGTTTGTTGTACGGTTAATAAAAGGAGAGAGACTAATTTTTTTTAAATGGCTACTAAATGCAATGTATAGCTTTATTAAATGGCTACTAAATGCAATGTATAGCTTTATTGCATAAGACAGTTATAAAAAGCAGGTACAATTATCCTTGTTTTATAGATGAGGAAATTAAGGCTTAAAGAGGTTAAGTAATTTCTCCATTACAAAGATAGTGGATTGTAGAGCAGATGTTGGAAACTGTGTATCTGCCTGTTTCTAAAATCCATAATATTGCACTGTACCACTTCTTGGGGGGATAAATGCATTTAAGGAAAACTTAGCTAAAAATGTAACATTTACATTTTCTAGTAGGGAAAACCTAAAATGAAAAAAGAAACAGGAATCACTAGAGGAGTGGTGGATTTTCTTGAGAAATTACTTTGGTTACCATAACTAGAGTAGGTATTTTGTATTCTTTTCGTATATTTATTATTTGAAGAGCCAAAACGTTCTTCTACTACCCCCTTCCCTTCCACCCCTGCGTTGTAATCAGATGTAATGGAGCCCCTGTTTATGGCTGCAGGGTGAATGTCTTTATTTGTTGCTGTTTTAAAAGTGAAAGTTCTACATATTTATATTTGTACAGTGTATTAGTCACTTGCATCAACACTTTGAGACATTTAGCTAGTGTCTTATTTGAAATCTGGCATTTTTTATCTACTAATTTCAGGTCTTACATAGAAACCTATATAGTATGCACAAATATGGCTTCATTGTTTTATCCAAAGTGGTAAGAAGACTGTTACATTGACTTTTTTAAGGACTTGTCTTTAAAAATTTTTTGTTAACTTAGCACAGCAGAACAGTTTCAGGTAGTTTATTCATTATGCTGTTTATATCCACAGAAAATACATGTGAACCTCGAAAATTTGAGACAGGTCTCAGTTAATTTAGAAAGGTTATTTTGCTAAGGTTGAGGACACGCCCTTGACACAGCCTCAGGAAGTTGTAATGACATGTGCCCAGGGTGGTCAGGGCACAGCTTGGTTTTGTACATTTAGGGAGACATGAAACATCAATCAATATATGTAAGAAGTACATTGGTTCGGTCTGGAAAGGCGGGACAACTTGAAGCAAAGACAGGAAGACTGGAAGTGGGGAGGGAGCTTTCAGGTCACAGATCGGTGAGACAAATGGTTGCGTTTGCGTTCTTTTGAGTTTCTGATTAGCTTTTCCAAAGGAGGCAAATCAGATATGCATCTACCTCAGTGAGCAGAGAAGTCACTTTGAATAGAATGGGAGGCAGGTTTGCCCTAAGCAGTTTCCAAAACTTGAGTTTTCCTTAGTGATCTTGGGTACCCAAGATACTTTCCTTTCAGGTACATTTCCTGTGTTATTTCATTGATTGATTGCCAAGAAAGCCTTGTTGCTCTCTTGGATGTTTGGACAAAGCTTTTGGTTGTATGCTGGAGTATGCTCTTCTCCCCTGCTCCTCCCTTCTTCTAATGAGCTTATGGTGCTCTGGACCATTAGGAGTGTGGGTTACTTTGTGCTGTTTCTCTAACTTTTTCACCTAGGCTTCCCAAGGACAGAGGAGATTTAGTGCAAATCCCTGAGAGTACTGGAGAAAATGTTCATTATGTAAAAAGTAAAGTAGAGGTTCGTCTTCAAAGACTTTCCTCCCCATCTAATTAAGACTAAAATAGTAACTTCTCTTAGAAGCAAAATTTATTCAAAGACCTGTGCTAACATTCTTAAATATCTGCTAGCTGTAATAAAGAAATCAGTGTACTTTATGTTCTTAGCTCTTACAGTTTAGCCTAAATGTTTGCCCTGGCGTGCTTATACTGGTCCAAGCAAGCATTAAGTCATAGCCTGTTCCTCTTCCTTATTTAAAAGTGTTTTTACCTTTCTCAGCATTCCACAAGTTACTTCAAGTTCTAAGTTGCTAGTCAATCAAGACAGATACAGAATGTGAAGTCCAAAGTAGACGCGTCAAGTTATAAATGACCCTGTCTCCTTTGTTCAGTGTAGCAAAACTGCTGGCGACTGTCCCCTTTCTGTAGAAAATAAAAAAATGGCCTTGCTGAAGACAGAAAATTTACGTTCAAGTGCTGCTTCTCTACAGCACCAAAGAACAAGCATTTCTGACAATTATATATTAAAATGCACATAGTTCTGTAACATAACCATGATTATTTTAACATTATGGGTTTTAAATATTTAACCAATAATAAAAAATTTGCAACCCCTTCCTTCTTGCTCTTCAATTTGGCAAGTAAAGTTGATGCTTTTGGAAGCTGCATCATGTTTACCTTGTAGTTGCCTTTGCCTTGGTGTAAAATTATCTCTTTGTGCTTGAATCATGAAAGAATTGGGTATGGAATCCTCATCAAATTATTATAACTACCGTTTAAACAAGTATATACTTCTGGCTTTTGTTCATTAGTTATTCACGTAATGAGTCATAATATATTTTCTCTCTGTTTATTAGTGGCAGAATGAGAAATTTAGAAAAGAACATGTTTACAAAAGAAGCTTTGGCTTTGGCTTGGCGATATTTTTTACCTCCGTATACCTTCCAGATCAGAGTTGGTGCTTTGTATCTGCTATATGGATTATATAACACCCAACTGTGTCAACCAAAACAAAAGGTATACTTAGTGAGTTATTTTTCCTTTGCAGAAATGTAAAACAAGTATCATATTTTTATAATAAATATTATATGATTAAATATGATTTAAATAAAATGCCAGTATTTTAAAATTATAATATATTTGTGAAAAAATATTTACATTTAGTACAATGTTTTTTTTTTCTTCCTGGTTGCAGATCAGAGTTGCCCTGAAGGATTGGGATGAAGTTTTAAAATTTCAGCAAGATTTAGTAAATGCACAGCATTTTGATGCAGCTTATATTTTTAGGAAGCTACGACTAGACAGAGCGTTTCACTTTACAGCAATGCCCAAATTGGTATGTTGCCTAAAATAATTTGGTTTTTTCAAAATGAGCAATTATGCTTTATGGTCCGTAAAACCTCTCAATCTCCAGAAAATGGAATGAGTATTGATAGTGTTCAAGACTCTTAGCCTTTTTTTTTTTTTTTTTTTTTTTGAGACAGGGTCTCACTCCGTCACCCAGGCTGGAGTGCGGTGGCACCATTTCGGCTCACTGCAACCTCTGCCTCCTGGGTTCCAACAATTCTCCTGCTTCAGCCTCCTGAATAGCTGGGACTACAGACACGCACCACTAAGCCCAGCTAATTTTTGTATTTTTAGTAGATACGGGGTTTCACCATGTTGGCCACGATGGTCTTAATCTCTTGACCTCATGATCTACTCACCTTGGCCTCCCAAAGTGTTGGGAGCGCCCCGCCTGGCTTGTAACTTTTTTTTTTTTATGTGTGTGCCTTTTTGCTACAGAGTCTTGCCCTGTCATCCAGGCTGGAGTGCAGTGGTGCGATCTCAGCTCACTGCAACCTCCGTCTCCGGGGTTCAAGCAGTTCTCCTGTTTCAGTCTCCTGAGTAGCTGGGACTACAGGCTCCCGCCACCATGCCTGGTTGATTTTTGTATTTTTCGTTGAGATGTGGTTTCACCATGTTGGTCAGGCTGGTCTTGAACTCCTCACCTCAGGTGATCACCTGCCTCGGCCTCCCAGAGTGCTGCAATTATAGGCATGAGCCACCATGCCCGGGCTTGTAGCTTTTTTAAAATAGGAGATGGTATTTTCTAATTACTACTTTTTTTTCTGCAAACAAGAATGTAGCCTTTGCTTTTGAGTGCAGTATATCTGGATGCCACATATTAAGCAAATTGTTTTGAGAAGAAATTAGATTTGGTATCTGCATTTGCTCATATCTCAAACATCAGAGGAGGTTACTGAAAGACGTAACAAATTGTTAAAAATTCTTTGGTGAAAAGTTGAAACTTCTAATAACACTTGTTTTTGTTTAATCTTGTGATAATTGAGACACTAAGTTGAAGAGCACTAATTCTGATTCTGCCATTAGCTGGCAAATTATATAATTTCTGTCTTACCTGAATTTGTAGGCATGTGGCATGGCATGTGAAAGGATACTTCACAAGTCTAATAGTCTTTAGAACGTGGATATTTAACAAATGTACCCTTACAGCTGCTTTTGTTTTATCTGTGTTTACTTAATAGACTATTTTTAGTGCTGGCTTATATTTCAATACTTTTTAAAATACTGTTTAAAAGATACTCATTTTAAAAGACATGTATTATCACATAGCTGTCATATAGGATGAAGAAAAAAATTCACCGAGCTGAAGTTACAGAAGAATTTAAGGACCCAAGTGATCGTGTGATGAAGCTTATCACTTCTGATGTATTAGAGGTAAATTTTCTTTTATGCTCTTGAAATTTTTTAAAAACTGTTTTACTGCCAAGTACATATCGAGGTTATACCTTCATCTACTGGACACTGATTTTTCTAATGATTTTCACCACTCTAGGATGCTGTTTCTCTAGAGTATCAGAAATAAAATAGCCTAAATATGTCAAGACTTACGAATCTTGAAATAGCATGAGGAAAAAAGATATAGAAGACTGGACTTGGACTGAGGATATGTGGATTCCGTTACTAAAACTACCGTTAGTTAGGTCATAAAACAAGAGTTTAAAGTGACTTTACTTACTTTTTTAAAAAATGATATGCATGGCCAGCATGTTGGCTCACACCTGTAATCTCAGCACTTTGGGAGGCTGAGGTGGGTGGATCATGAGGTCAGGAGTTTGAGACTAGCCTGGCCAACATGGTGAAATCCCGTCTCTACTAAAAATACAAAAATTAGCCGGGTGTGGTGGCACATGCCTGTAATCCCAGCTGCTGGGGAGGCTGAGGCAGGAGAATTGCTTGAACTCAGGAGGTAGAGGTTGCAGTGAGCTGAGATGGCACTGCTGTACTCCCGTTTGGGCAACAGAGCAAGACTCCGTTTTAAAAAACAAAAAAACAATTTGCATTTATTTCCTGAGTTTTTTTTTTTTTTTTTTAAGTGGAGTCTCACTCTGTCACCCAGGCTGGAGCACAATGGTGCAGTCTCAGCTCACTATAACCTCCACTTCCCAGGTTCAAGCAATTTTCCTGCTTCAGCCTTCCGAGTAGCTGGGAATACAGTTGTGCATCACCATGCCTGGCTAATTTTTTGTATTTTTGGTAGAATCAGGGTTTCGCTGTGTTAGCCAGGATGGTCTCGATCTCCTGACCTAGTGATCTGCCCACCTTGGTCTCCCAAAGTGCTGGGATTACTGGCATGAGCACCTGACCTACTTCCTGAGTTTTAACATTTATTTTAAAACCCACCATTGAAAACAGTGAATCTATTTTGATAATATATTTTGGTATTTTGTTTGAGTGTACAATATTGAGAAAAATCTTATGCATGGATAAGTAGTGTTACAAATCTTTTTAAGAATGAGTAGAAAAGCATTGCTTTGAGGTTAAACTCTCAGTACAGGGTTACAGGCTTCTAAATCAATGATATTTCAAAAGAACATATAGAGAGGAGACGAGGGGCTAAGGGGACACTTTGGTCATGCTTTTAAATTTTCTTTAAGCCTAAATGTCTCCCTCATTAATATTAGGATTATAATATTTTATTTCATTCGGTTGTGAGAATTGAAATGAAGTGATGCCAAAATAGTGCCAAGTGTGGTATATTACATACAGTATACCCTTAATAAGCGTTAATTCCTCTTTTCCCCAGCCCTACTCCGTCTTTTCTTGTATTACAATTGAAAGAGAGGGATCGGATCTTGGATTTACTCAAATGTTTGTTTAGATGCCCCCATGTTCTTTTTTTTTTTTTTTTCCCCTTACTTAGGGTCTTCCTCTGTTGCCCAGGCTGGAATGTAGTAACACAATCTTGGCTCACAGCAACCTCTGCCTCCCAGTTTCAAGTGATTCTTGTGTCTCAGCCCCCCGAGTAGCTGGGGTTACAGGCGTGCACCACCATGCCCAACTAATTTTTTCTATTTTTAGTAGAAGTGAGATTTCACTGTGTTGACCAGGCTGGTCTTGAACTCCTGGCCTCAAGCGATCTGCCCGCATTGGCCTCCTAAAGTGCTGAATTTACAAGTGTGAGCCACTGTGCCCGGTTGCCTCCATGTTGCAATAGCATGAGCCTGTCAGGTTGTTTGTAATTCAGGTAGCAAATTAATTTTTGAGAGCACTCTGGGTCTGTTCTGTAAAGTGACTTTATTTTTGAGCAAGGATTCTTAATCTCTGGCCTGGGGATCGTCCATGTGCCCTCTCCCCCACCACATTGTATGAAAAATTGATGTCATACATATGAATCTTTTTTTTTTCTTTCTTTCTGAGATAGAGTCTCACTCTGTAGCCCAAGTTGGAGTGCAGTGGGGCAATTTTGTCTCATTGCAGCCAGCAACCTCTGCCTCCAGGGCTCAAGCGATTCTCATGCCTCAGCCTCCCGAGTAGCTGGGACTACAGGTACATGCCACCACACTTGGCTAATTTTTTGTATTTTAGTAGAGATGGGGTTTCACCATGTTGCCCAGGGTGGTCTCGAACTCCTGAGCTCAGGCGATCTGCCCGCCTTGGCCTCCCAAAGTACTGCAATAACAGACATGAGCCACCTGCCCAGCCCATAAGGATACATTTTTAGGGTGAGGTACTGTAACTATCCTCAGATTCTCAAAGGTGTTCATGTCCCCCAAAAAGGTTAAGAATTACTGTATTACAAGGAACTGAATATTCCTCAATATCTGAAGACATAGTATAATGCAGGAACTCTGGGAAGATATTTTGTGTAGATTGTTTCACTTCAACATTTCTGCAAAATAAGTGTTTAAAAAAATTTTTAAAAGCAGGGGGTTTTATCCGTGATTTAAAGTTGAGGAAACTGAGTTACAGAGACTAGGAAGTAATGGAGCTAAGCTTCAAACTCAGTTCTGTATGGCTGCAGTGCCTGTTTGTTGGATAGCAGAGGACTGGCCTGAGGTGGGACTGGGGTTGGAAATTTGTCATTCAACAAGCAAACGAATGAAGTGTAACAAAAACTAGGATTTTTTTTTTTTTCCCTCTAGCAGCTTAGCAAGAAAGAGGTGGGAGAGAGTTTATGTACAAAACTAAATAAGATAAAAGTACTTTGTATAATAGAAGGAATTTGTATTTTGTCTTTTTGGCAGAGGGGAGTCGTAAAGTTTTAGAGATTGGGGAGACATAATGTTTATGTTTAGAGTTGAGGTAAGGAGCTAGTTAGAGGGAATGAATTGTTGTATACAGGAGAGGTAGCAGCAGGGTTCCTGCTATGGAGGAGGTGGGTGTGTCTGTGATTGAGAATCCAGTGGAGAAAGTAGCCTTGAACAGAAGGCATACTTCTTCCTTTGAAACTTGAGGAAAGGAGGTGAGAATGGATTTTTATAAATCTTTGTGTAGAGGAGAAATAGAAGGCGAACAGACCTGACTGCCTGAACTGTAAGAGAGCATCACTGGGGTCAGGGAACTGAGAGTTGAAAATGTTTGGAATAGCAGTTGTGGAGAATGGAAGAAAAATTTTAGGATACCAGAAAGCTGAGAAATACTGATGTGAATTATGAAGAGAGAGGCACAGGACATTTTCAAACAGCAAGACATTCTTATCAATATTCTAATGAAAAAAGATGATTTGAACCCAGTTAGTTATAATTTCTTTTTTTAAATTTTTGAGACAGGATCTTGCTTCATCACCCCAGCTGGAGTGCAGTGGTGTGATTGTAGCTCACTGCACCCTCAATCTCCTGGGCTTAAGTGACCCTCCCACCTCAGCCTCCTGAGTAGCTGGGACTACAGGCACTCACCATCATGCTGGCTAATTTTATTTTATTTTATTTATTTATTTATTTTTTTGAGACAGACTCTTGCTGTATGGCCCAGGCTAGAGTGCAGTGGTATGATCTTGGCTCACTGCAACTGCCACCCAGGTTCAAGCGATTCTCCTGTGTCAGCCTCCCGAATACCTGGGATTACAGGCGCGTGCCACCACACCGGGCTAATCTTTGTATTTTTAGTAGAGGCAGGGTTTCATTATCTTGGCCAGGCTGGTCTTGAACTCCTCACCTCGTGATCCACCCACCTTGGTCTCCCAAAGTGCTGGTATTATAGGCGTGAATCACCGCACCTGGCCCATGCTAGCTAATCTTAAAAAATTGTCTTGTAGAGACAAGGTCTTGCTATGTTAAAAAATTGTCTTGTAGAGACAAGGTCTTGCTATGTTGCCCAGGCTGGTGTTGAACTCCTGAGCTTGGGTGCTCTTCCTACCTTGGCCTCCCCGCAGTGCTGGGATTATAGGCATGAGCCACCATGCTTGGCTGGTTGTAATTTTTCTGACTATTGACCAATTTGGTGGTAGAATGTAAATATTTTTTCAACATATCTTTTTCAACGTGCTTTTTCATTCTAAGCTCTTTTAAGTTGCGGGTGATGCACAAAGGTCTACTCTTTTAGAGTGAATAGAGAAGAGTGTCAGAAGGGTCAGGCTATGAAATGCCTATACCTGGAGGCTCTTAGGAATGGAATAGTCTGTGAAGTTATCCTGGCTCTGTCGGATCTCTGGCTTGTGACATAATTGCTTTGAGAACCTTGTCCCTTAATACTTCTGCTGGCTCTATATCTTTTGTCCTAGCATATAGCCTGTGATCCATTCTCACTGATAATGCTTAAATTTAATACTCTTAAATTTTCCTTTTACTGCCTGCAACTGCTGTTAAGTCTTCATTTCAGAAGATCCAAATTCTGGTCATGATTCTGCCACTTGTTCTAGTTTTGTGGTTAAGGAGGCATAATAAAATGAAAAGAGAACAGGATACTGAATCAAAACATTTGACTTCTAGCCCTCTGCTATGTAAGTAGGACCTTGAGCAAATTATTTCATTTCTGTTTTTTCATTTATACAGTTATAATAATGGACATTGTGTACTGAGTACTCACCATATGCCTGGAACTATGCTAGATGTTCTGTGTGTGTTATCTGTTATCTCACTAACTGTCATGGTAACCCTGCAGAGGAGGTGGTATTTTCCCAGGTTTTTTTTTTTTTGAGATGGAGTCTCGCTCTGTCGCCCAGGCTGCAATGCGATCTTGACTCACTGCAGGCTCTGCCTCCCGGTTCAAGCCATTCTCCTGCTTTAGCTTCCTGAGTAGCTGGGACTACAGGCGCCTACCACCATGCCCAGCTAATTTTTTGTATTTTTTTTTTTTAGTAGAGACGGGGTTTCACTGTGTTAGCCAAGATGGTCTTGATCTCCTGGCCTGGTGATCTGGCCGCCTCGGCCTCCCGAAGTGCTGGGATTACAGGCATGAGCCACTGCACCTGGCCTTTTTTTTTTTTTTTTTTTAAAGCAGAGTTTCCCTCTTATTGCCCAGGCTGGAGTGCAGTGGCATGATCTCGGCTCACTGCAACCTCCACCTCCCCACCTTCCAGGTTCAAACGATTCTCCTGCCTCAGCCTCCCGAGTAGCTTGGACTACAGGCACGCGCCACCATGCCCAGCTAATTTTTTGTATTTTTAGTAGAAGTGGGGTTTCGCCATATTGGCCAGGCTCTTCTTGAACTCCTGACCTCAGGTGATCTGCCTGCCTCCGCCTCCCAAAGTGCTGGGATTACAGGCATGAGCCTCTGCGCCCGGCCCCCAGTTTTAAAAATAAGTAAACTGAGGTTTAGAGAAGTTAAGTAGTTTGTATCAGGTGAGGCGCAATAAGGTACAGACACTGGGTTTGAATGTCCAAGTCTGTAAGGCTCCATAGTCCATGCACACTGTCTTTTATTCCTTATTTAATTTTCTTCTTCTTTTTTGTTTTTTTAAAGAGTAGGAGTCTTGCTATGTTGCCTGAGTTGGCCTTGAATTCCTGGGCTCAGGCTGTCCTCATGCTTCAGCCTTCTGAGTAGCTGGGACTACGGGTACACACTACCGTGCCTGGCTTCTTTAATTTTGTATAGTGCTTTACATTATACAGAATACTTTCACCTGTATAATAAGCTTGTTTAATAATTAATAATGGTTAATTATTGTTAAACAATGGTGGGTGTGTTCATTTTGTACAAATGTGAAACGTGAATGTGATTCTTAGGTTGAGGGACTTCCCCGTTGTCATACATTGAGCAAATGACAGAGCTCAGACTCAAAAACTAGATCTGACTGGTGGTCTTTCTGTATCACATGAAGTAAAAATCATGAGAGCACAGCCAGTGTAAACTGTAAAGAGTTAGGGGCTCTCCATGTCTGGACACTGTTCTCCCACTGCAGATCCCATGTATGTGAGCACTCACTACTATTGATCAGTTTCTCACAGTTTCTCATTTCTTTTTTTTTTGAGAGACGGAGTTTCACTTTTGTTGCCCAGGCCGGAGTGCAATGGCACGATCTTGGCTCACCGCAACCTCTGCCTCCCAGGTTCAAGCGATTATCCTGCCTCAGCCTCCTGAGTAGCTGGGATTACAGGCATGTGCCACCACACCCGGCTAACTTTGTATTTTTAGTAGAGATGGGGTTTCTCCTTGTTGGTCTGGCTGGTCTCGAACTCCTGACCTCAGGTGATCCGCCCTCCTCAGCCTCCTGAAGTGCTGGGATTATAGGCATGAGCCACTGTGCCTGGCCTAGTGTCTTATTTCTTGAACAGGTGTTGATTCTACCAAAATCTGGAAATGAATTGAGTAGTCTGAGTTAGGGATGACTCAGATGTTGTAATGTCCATCTGTGATGGAAGTGTCAGTAGTTCTCTCCTGATCTTAGAGCCAAGTCCCTATGCCAGGTTTTCTTAAGTCCACCTGTAGTATGCTGTCTTTTTCCTTACCCCACAGATCTGCCCATTTGGCTGGAGATTTTTGGAGGAAGAAGATCTAATAAATAATGCCACAAATGGTGTCATAAATCACCCTCTATTTCTTTCTTTTTTGAGATGGAGTCTTGCTCTCTTGCCCCCACTGGAGTGCAGTGGCAGTGCGATCTTGGCTCACTGCAACCTCTGCCTCCCGGGTTCAAGCAGTTCTCCTGCCTCAGCCTCCCAGGTAGCTGGGATTACAGGCACCCACCCCCACACCTGGCTAATTTTTGTGTTTTTAGTAGAGATGGGATTTCACCATGTTGGCCAGTCTGGTCTTGAACTCCTGACCTTGTGATCCTCCTGCCTTGGCCTCCCAAAGTGCTGGGATTATAGGCGTGAGCCACTGCACCCGGCCTACCCTCTATTTCTTTTAATCCTGAATCTTATCGCTGAAGTAATGGTGAAACTTATGGGAACACGCACATAGGTTTTGAGATTTCTGTGGCAGGTTGGATGAGAGTCGTTACATAGGAATTTCCAGCAGAGCATAAAGGACTATGTAAATATTATTTTCTTTTTTTTGAGACCGAGTCTTTCTCTGTCACCCAGGCTGGAGTGCGGTGGTGCGATCTCGGCTCACTGCAAGCTCTGCCTCCTGGGTTCACGCCATTCTCCTGCCTCAGCATCCCGAGTCACTGGGACTACTGGCGCCCACCACCACGCCCGGCCAATTTTTTGTATTTTTAGTAAAGATGGGGTTTCACCGTGTTAACCCTGATGGTCTCGATCTCCTGACCTTGTGATCAGCCCGCCTCGGCCTCCCAAAGTTCTGGTACTACAGGCGTGAGCCACCGTACCTGGACATAAATATTCTTGATGTGACAATATGATATAAAAATATCTCAGTTATCAGTAGCAATATTTAATGATACATCATGCTACAAATAATTATGATATTCTAGAATGGAATTGTGTGTTAACTGATTCGTCTTTCCCCAATGTCTTCCTATAAGTGTATCTTAGTTAATGTTTGTTGAGGTAAGTCAGTAAGTCCATACCTCTGGAATCCATACCTCTATGTTAATGAAGTTGCACTATTTTGTTTACATGATTATGTTATTTTCAATATACCGTAGCATGTTATTCCCTATCAACTGGAAGTCACTTTGGAAGGTGACTATTTTGTGTTGGTTTTGCCTTTTAGTTTCTCCTCAAAAAGTGAAATAAAGGACTCATCTTTTTGCTTTTAGGAAATGCTGAACGTTCATGATCATTATCAAAACATGAAACGTGTAATTTCGGTTGATAAGTCCAAGCCAGATAAAGCCCTCAGTTTGATAAAGGATGATTTTTTTGACAATATTAAGAACATAGTTTTGGAGCATCAGCAGTGGCACAAAGACAGAAAGGTATGCAATCACTTGTTTGGTGCCTCACCATTGTATTATATACGAATGATTATCCATGGATAATGATGTTGAGAGGCAGCCTAGTGTTAGAGGCTGTAATCCTGTGGAGCTAAGATTTAGAGGGCTTGGCTTTTCTAGTTCCACTTTGGCACTTATTAGGTATGTGATGTTATTTAACCTTACAGATGGAGTATATATGTATTTTCCTTTTTTGGGTAGAAGAGTAAATAGTCTTGTTATTTACTCTTTATTACAGTCTTTATAATTTGGCATTTTTCTAGGGGTTGCACACTCAGTCTTTGGGCTAAATCCTGCACACAGATGTGTTTTGTTTTGCATAGTGTTGATTCTAACATTGTTTAAAATTTTTGAGTTAATTACCAACTTTTAAGTACTTGTGGACCTCACCTAAAATTCTAGACTGGTAACACTGATTCCACTTTGCTGCATGACAGCAGACAGTGGGACCTGAGTGGTGGCTTTTCCTACTGTGATAGGGCAGGTGTTTCTCTGTTTACATATTGTCTACCTGGTGTAGTTTATCTTTTTGCAGGTCTCATCATCACAGATCTTCCACTTAGTTTATTTACAAAAGTATTGATGGTTTCACATTAACCTTTTCAGCTAGAGGAACTTTTTTACCCTGGAAACCTAAAGGCTAGCCTTGTGAAATTTACTTCTGAAACTATTACTCCATCTTATTTTAGTAAATCTAGGAAAACAATTTTTAAAAAGTAAGCAATTTCTGATTATTTACTGTGTGTCTTGATAATGTGCTGGTGTTTTCACAAATGCCACACAGATACTGTTATCTATATATCGTCTTTCAGAAAGATTTCTTGCTACCTTTTCACTTTCTGTTATATAAAGGAAGCTGGCTCACAACTTAATTTTAGAAAAGATAAACAAGGAAACAGATAAGAAGATGATAGTCTTGGGAAGAAGAAAATAACTTTATTCCTCTGCATTTATTTTAATGAGAGATAGCAAGTTTTAGAATGTTTGGATACTTTAAGTCCTATAAATAGGTTATGCAAATGACTTAGGCATTTAATGTAAAAAAATTGTTAGTATTCTTTATATGTACGTATATAGACAAGGTCTTCTTGCTCTTTCACCCTGGCTGGAATGCAGTGGCACGACTACAGCTCACTGCAGCCTTGACCTCCCAGGCTTAAGTGATCCACCCACCTCAGCTTTCTGAGTAGCTGAGTTTGCAGACATATGCCACCATGCCCAGCTAATTTTTTTTATTTGTTTGTAGAGACAGCGTCTTGCTATGTTGCCAGGGATAGAACCAGCTTAATTTTAAATTTTTCTGTAGAGATGGGGTCTTGCTATGTTGCCCAGGCTGGTTTGGAACTCCCGGCCTTAAGCGATCCCTCCACCTCAGCCTCCCAGAGTATTAGGATTACAGGATTAGCCACCATGCATAGCCAGTATTCTCTTTTAATAGATAAACTCTCTTCAGAGAGCATTACCACGAGCTCTGAAAACCTGAAGGAAAGGAGAATAAGCCTGTTTTCTTACTACCACATAGAGACTACCACATTAATTAGGAGGATTTAAGCATTTTATTGATGAATTGTAGAGCATTTTGAAACCTGTGATCTTAATGTTAGGTGGTATATAATGTGAATGATCTTTTAGTTTTTCATTTATTAAAAGTAATGATTTCTCACTGTTCTAAAATTGATTTGCAGTTAATTCAATTGTAAATTTGTGTGTGTGTGTATGTATCTTTTTTGCTCTTTTAGAATCCATCCTTAAAATCAAAAATTAATGATGGAGAAGAAAAAATGGAAGGAAATTCACAAGAAACAGAGGTCAGAAAACTTTGCAATTCATATTATGTGTGGCTGTGATTCTGTATACTAAGCATTGTGACCCATGGTCAGTATTATAAGAAATATAAGAGAAAATTCTGAATCATGGTTTTGTGAAAAGGTAGTTTGTTCTTTACTGGAAGCCTTGTGGAGGCCACATCAGGTGTAGGTTGGGAGAGAGGATGATAATAGTTTTCCACAGGGAAAAGAAAGCTCGACTGTGGAAGGTGCCCTCAGTTAATAAAGGATCAGGATCAGGCTTTTGTAATATATCTTTTCTCACTTGTCAGCCTTTCAACCAGTGTGGAGCCCAAGCCGTTACACTGTATACTGCTTCCTGCCTCCAGAGTTTTCATCCATCTTAGTGGATGAGACAAGGAGCCATACTTTGAGTATAGGCTGATGAGGAGGGAATAGCAGTTTAAGGCTCTGCCTGATCACCCAGGCTTTCACTCATATTGTCCTCCTTGAATCCTGAATGAAAATTATCTGTAGCTACGGGGGTAGTATTATGGCACCTGCTACATCTGTGAGAGAATATGATGTATGTTTACGTGTGTGTACCCAATATATGTTAGTTTCTTTCACCCTACCTTCTGTCTAAAATCTTATTTCTGATAATAAATACTTGGGTATTCAGTTTTTTCCCCTAATGTTTGTGTGTTTTAACTTTTTTTTCCTTCTTATTTTATATCCAGAGATGTGAAAGGGCAGAATCATTAGCGAAAATAAAATCAAAGGCCTTTTCAGTTGTCATTCAGGTGAGTTATTCTTTAATAAGGTAATTTGGAAATTGACTGCTTTTTAAATTATATTTCAATTTTTCATCAAAGTAGTGTACTTAGTTTTTAAAGTCGAATAATGCTAGAGAGATTGTATAGCACAACAGACCCCTTCTCTGCCACTTCCTAACCTTGAGAGGCAGCATCTTTGACTTATTTTCTTTTAGCAGTTTCTTCTAATATTTATCTGGAATTTTGATGCCATTTCCTTTATTGTCTTCCAGCTTCTAGTATTCCTGATTTTGGAAGGTTTTAGGGTTTTGCTTTGTCCCTGGAGTTCTGAAATTTCATTTAGTACATATAATGTAACTTGGTGTACATCTTTTTTGTTTATTGCCCATGGCACTCATGGTGACCTCCTTTTAATCTGATATCCTTCCGTTCTGAAGAAGTTTCTTTATTGTTTCTTCAATACAAATGTTCTTTGCTGCATCTTTTCTGTTCTTCAACTTTTCTTGTTTTTCTCTTCTATTTTCAGTCTCTGTCTCATTTTCTATTTTCAGGGAGATTTCTTAGGCTTTATCTTCTGAACCATTATATTGATTTAAAAAAATTTCCCCTGATATTTTTTCATTACCAATAATTTTTTTTGTTCTCTGAATGCTGCTTGTTTTGTTTTTTTAAAATGTATTTTTCTTTTTCACAGGATGCAATAACTTTTTCTCTTTAAGGATATTAACTACAGTTTTTTTTTATGGTTCCTCCCATTTCCTGTGAGTTCTTTTTTTTTCTATTTGTTTGAACTCTTTCACTTTGTTGGCTTTTTTTTTTTTTTTTTTTGAGATGGAGTTTTGCTCTTATTGCCTAGGCTGGAGTGCAATGGTGCAATTTTGGCTCCCCACAACCTCCGCCTCCCAGGTTCAAGTGATTCTCCTGCCTCAGCCTCTTGAGTAGCTGGGATCACAGGCATGTGTCACCATACCCGGCTAATTTTGTATTTTTAGTAGAGATGGGGTTTCTCCATGTTGGCCAGGCTGGTCTTGAACTCCCGACCTCAGGTGATCCACCTGCCTTGGCCTCCCAAAGTGCTGGGATTACAGGTGTGAGCCACTGCACCTGGCCCATTTTGTTTGTTGGCTTTTTAAAAATGATTGAAGAAGCTCAGGCGCGGTGGCTCACGCCTGTAATCCTAGCACTTTGGGAGGCTGAGGTGGGTGGATCATGAGGTCAGGAGATCGAGACCAGCCTGGCTAACTCAGTGAAACCCCGTCTCTACTGAAAATACAAAAAATTAGCTGGGCGTGGTGGCGGGCGCCTGTAGTCCCAGCTACTCGGGGAGGCTGAGACAGGAGAATGGCATGAACCCGGGAGGCGGAGCTTGCAGTGAGCTTGCAGTGAGCGCCACTGCTCTCCAGCCTGGGCAACAGAGCGAGACTCCGTCTCAAAAAAAAAACATATGATTGAAGATCCTCAGATGTCTTTTCATATTTAAGGGTGGTCAAGAGGAGATCAAGAGCTTATCTAACCTCTAGATTTCTTTGTCTTGGATCTAGTTATTTAAAGAACAATCTTTCACTCCCTTGTCTGGGGAGGAGGGTGGGCAATAAGCCCAGCTGCCAGTGTTTTGGGAGCCTACAGAGAGAATCAGACATGAAGCTCACCATTCCTTATGCAGGTTTCACTCAGCCCGTCTATTTTCAGTAAGAGTCCTCATCTCCTTCCTCACCTACACCAGTTTCCTTTGAGCCCACAGCCTTTCTTGTTTAGCCTCTTCAGAGAGCAGCAGGCCTTCTGTTTTGTATAGGAGAAGGTCAGTTGCCTAGCTCTGAGGTTGAGGAACGAGACACTATTCTCTATAGATTTTCAATGCACCTGCCTGTTTTTTCAGTCCCACCTCAGCCTTCCAAAGTGCTAGGATTACAGACGTGAGCCACTGCACCCAGCCCTTTGCCGATTTTTTAATGAGGTGGTTTTTTTGTTTGTTGAATTGTTTAGTTTTCTTATAGATTCTGAATATTAGACCTTCGTTGAATGCCAAATTTGTGACTATTTTTTCCCATTCTATAGGTTGTCTGTTTACTCTGTTGTTTCTTTTGTTTTACAGAAGCTCTGTAGTTTAATTAGGTCTCACTTATCAATTTTTGTTATCAACTTTGTCAAACATCAGGTGGTTGTAGGTGTGTGGCTTTATTTCTGAGTTCTCTGTCCTGTTCCATTGGTCTGTGTGTCTGTTTTTGTACCATTACAATGCTGTTTTGGTTACTGTAGTGTATCTGTGGTTTCTGCATCTATGGATTCAACCAATTGTGGATTGAAAATATTTGAAAAACAAAATGCATCTGTACCAAATATGGACACACTTTTTTCCTTGCCGTTATATTCCCTGAATAATATGACAATCACTTACATAATATTAGGTGTTATAAGTAATCTAGAGATGATTGAAAGTATATGGGAGGAAGTGCATAGGTTATAATGCAAATACTACACAATTTTATATCAGGAATTTGAGCATCTCTGGATTTTGGTATCCGAAGGAAGTTCTGGAACTAATCCTCCATGGATACTGAGAGACAGCTATGTGTGGTTGCTTTTTAAGAGTTGTTGGTTGGGCGCGGTGGCTCACGCCTGTAATCCCAGCACTTTGGGAGGCCAAAGTGGGATGATCACGAGGTCAGGAGATTGAGACCATCCTGGCCAACACGGTGAAACTCTGTCTCTACTAAAAATACAAAAAATTAGCCTGGCATGGTGATGGGTACCTGTAGTCCCAGCTACTCGGGAGGCTGAGGCGGGAGAATGGCATGAACCCAGGAGGTGGAGGTTGCAGTGAGCTGAGATCGTGCCACTGCACTCCAGCCTGGGCTACAGAGCAAGACTCCATCTCAAAAATAAAAAATAAAAATAAAAAAAAGAAAAGAAAAAAGAATTGTTAATACTTTTATTGCATATACAACATTAACCGAAAATTCTTTGCTTAAGCAAGTAAGGGAATTCACCTACTGATGTAACAAAACAAATCCATAGCCAGGATTGGCTAAAGATATCTGTGTCTCAGATAAAGATATCATTAAGACTGGCCCTCCATTTTCACTGCCGTCAAGTGCTATTTTCCTGACAGCTTCAGCCTTGCATGTTCCCAGTTTTAGCTTCCAAGGCGAGAAAGAATCTTTCCTTCCTAATAGTTAAACAATTCCAAAATAGCATTTCATTAGCCATGATACATACCACATACCCCGCCTACTTGCCTCCCCACTCCCAACAAATGACCCTGGCCATGGGGATGTTAAACTCATTGTAGCCAGATCTGGGCCACATGGCCAAACCTGGAGCCAAGCGTGAAGTACTTCTACTTGGAACACATGGTAGTGCCTACGGGAAGTAAATTTATTAGAAGATGCCTCTATACCTTTGTTGCCCAACCATGCCAGATAATAGAACAACTTCATTTTAAGCCCATGTGAGCAGATAGTGATGACAGCTGCAGGAAACTTCATGTTATAAAAAGAATAGACTATTTACATGACACAAGTAGTTATATTATAGTAAACCAGCCAGGGGTAATAGTAAAGTACTTTATGACAGATATTTCTGTAAATCTTTCCTTATCTTTGATTGTACATTTTGTCTTCCTCTGAATTACCTATGATTTGTATTCGTTTTATAATTTATTGGTTCATTGGATTGTAACTCTTAAGGCATCCAAATCAAGAAGGCATCGTCAAGTCAAACTTGACTCTTCTGACTGTGATTCTGCATCTGGTCAAGGGCAAGTCAAAGCAACTAGGAAAAAAGAGAAGAAAGAAAGATTGAAACCAGCAGGAAGGAAGATGTCTTTCAGAAACAAAGGTAATTTTTTAAAGTCTTACTAAGATTCAACAAAGGAGAATGGGTTTTATTTACAGCTTTGCCTCATCTTTATTTCGTTGTTAAGAAGGATTAGATACTTGTTTGAGAACATTTTTGTGAGATTTAATATTAAAAATAAATGGTTAGATTCTTGGAAACTTATTGCTTGAAAGGGACCCTAGGAATCATATCAAATGTATCATTTTATAGGTGATGAAATTTTGACCTGGCCGGGTGCTGTGGCTCATGCCTGTAATCCCAGCACTTTGGGAGGCCTAGGTGGGCGGATCACTTGAGGTCAGGAGTTCGAGTCCAGCCTAGCCAACATGGTGAAACCCCGTCTCTACTAAAAATATAAAAGCTGGGCATGGTAGTGCATGCCTGTAATCCCAGCTACTTGGGAGGCTGAGGCATGAGAATTGCTTGAACCTGGAAGGTGGAGGTTGCAGTGAGCTGAGATCATGCACTTCAGTCCAGCGTAGTTGACAGAGCAAGACTGTCTCAAAACAAAACAAAAAACAAAAAGAAAGAAATTTAGGCCTATACAGATTAAATAACTTGTCTAAAGTGATATATCAATTAATAGCTAGATAGTTATGAAATCCAGTGCTTTTTTTTTTTTTTTTTTTTTTTTTAGATGCAGTTTTGCTCTTGTTGCCCAGGCAGGAGTGCAATGGCACGATCTCAGCTCATTGCAACCACCGCCTCCCGGGTTCAAGCGATTTTGCTCTCTCAGCCTCCCAAGTAGCTGAGACTACAGGCATCCACCACCACACCTGGGTAATTTTTTTTTTTTTTTGTATTTTTAGTAGAGACGGTGTTTCACTATGTTGGCCAGGCTAGTCTTGAACTCCTGATCTCGTGATTCACCGGCCTTGACCTCCCAAAGTGTTGGGATTATAAGCGTGAGCCCCTGCACCCGGCAATAGTTTGTTTTTTTAAAAAATTGTATGAATAATGTATATGTACCCTACATAAATTTGGAATTTGATTAACAGGTTTAGTTGGGGTGAGAAAAAGAGCATTAGAAACGTTAGTAAATATTTAATACTAATACGAAATTCACTCCTAACTCCTGCAGGAATATATGCAGATAAGTTAACAGCCTTTTAGCATTTTTTCCCCCTATATTGAAGCAGTGGAAGGAGAATTGAAGTTAAATACCTTTAATATGTCCCAGATATGATTAAGTCCTATAACAGTAGCTTGAAGTGCACTGAGAAGTCAGAGGAGATACCATATTTGTTAAGTATGATCGAGAAATAGTTCAAAAGGAAATTTTTCTGCTCCCGTTCACAATGCTGAAGGATATTGTGGAGAAAATTGTTAGACTAAACTCATGAATATTACTGAAAAAATCCTAAGGCATATGTATCAAAAATAATCCTAGACACAAAAACACCTTAACTGAGTACACTTATTTCAGGATGCATTCAGAATCTATTAATATGATTTACTACATCAATAGGTTAAAGGGGAAAATGTGAATTTATTTTAATAGTTACCAAAGAAGACATTTGATAATATCCAGCATCCACTCTTGATTAAAAAAAAAAAATCTTCTAGATCAAGGAGTCAGCAAACTGTTTCTGTAAAGGACCAGGTAGTAAATATTTTAGGTTTTGTGGGCCATGTTTCTGTCACAACTACTCAGCTCTGCCATTGTAATGTGAAAGTAGCTATAGATAATACCAAAACACCTGAGTGTGGTTGTAGTCCAGTAAAACTGTATAAAAGCAGGTGGTGGGTCACATTTGGTCCTGGGGTTTGTTAACTCCTGCCCCTGCCCTAGATAAAATAGAAGATTATTTCTTTAATCTTAAAAGTGTGTGTGTGCACGCATGTATTAGATTATAAGTTGCCTCATGTTCAATGGTAATATGCAAGAAGTATCACAGTTTTATTTAACGTTGCTCTTAAAGAGCTAGTCAGTGTAATCAGACAGGAGAGTGAAGGGAGATACGACATCAGAAAGAGAGCCTAGAAAATTATCATGATTTGTGAATGATTTTATGCCTAAAAATATTCTAAAGAGAATTTGCTGAAAAATAGGAACAAAAATTTAGGGAGGTAAGGATTACCACTGTAGACCTTACAAAGATTCAAAGGTGACCAAGGCAAAATTATAAATAATTTTATGCCAGTAAGTTAGATAGCTTAAATAAAATGGATAAATTTATTAAGAGACACAAGTTTCCAGGCCGGGTGCCGTGGCTCATGCTTGTAATCACAGCACTTTGGGAGGCTGAGGCAGGTGGATCACCTGAGGTCCGGAGTTCGAGACCAGCCTGGCCAACATGGAGAAACCCCGTCTCTGCTGAAAATACAAAATTAGCCAGGCTTGGTGGCGCATGCCTGTAATCCCAGCTACTCGGGCGACTGAGGCAGAAGAATCACTTGAACCTGGGAGGTGGAGGTTGCGGTGAGCCCAGATCGTGCCTTTACACTCCATCCTGGGCAACAACAGCAAGACTCTTTGTCTCAAAAAAAAAGAGACACAGGTTTCTGAAACTGACGCTGACGGAAGAAATCTGAATAGGCATGTTTACTGAGACCCCAAAATATCTGAGACAGGTCTCAGTCGATTTAGAAAGTTTATTTTGCCCGGGTTAAGGATGTGCCTATGATACAACCTCAGGAAGTCCTGAGGCGTGCGCCCAATGTGGTCGGGTTACGGTTTGCTTTTATAAATTTTAGGGAGACATGACACATCAATCAGTATGTGTAAGTTGTACATTGGTTTGGTCTGTTAAGGCAACAAGTGGGTACTTCCAGGTTAGAAGTAGGTAAGACAAAAAGTTGCATTGCATTTTTTGAGTCTTTGATGGCCTTCCACCTAATACGAATAATACGCAATTTACTCTGGCTCAATGAATGTGCATTTTCACATGAGCAATAGGGGAGAGTGAAGGGGTGGCCTGCCCCTCCACACCTGTGGGTGCTTCTGGTTAGGTGGGACCAGAGACTTGAGAAAAGAAATAAAGACACAGAGACAAGGTATAGAGAAAGAAAAGCGGGGCCCAGGGGGCCAGTGCTGTGCTTTCAGAGGACCCACACTGGCACCGGCCTCTGAGTTCCCTTAGTATTTATTGATAATTATCTTTACCATCTAAAAGATAAAGGAGTGGCTAGAAAATAGGATCATTGTAGGGAGGAAATCAGCAGTAAGACATAAGAACAAAAATCCCTGTAACATGAATAAGTTCAAAGGAAAATGCTGTGCCTTGAGATGCATATGCGGCATCTTCATAAACCTTTTAGCAGTATTGCTCCAGCAAGCCCCACCTCATTCCTAAAGGCGGTGTCTCCTTGCTCAGTAAACAAAGCACACAATGGGTTTTACACCGAGATGTTCCATTGCCCAGGGACGGGCAGGATTTTTAACCAGCAAGCTGCCTTCAGGTACTTGTTTAACAAAGACACATCCTGCACAGCCCAATATCCATTAAACCTTGAGTCACCACACCACATGTCTCTTGCAAGGACAAAGTTGGGGGTAGGGTCACAGATTAACAGCATTTCAAATACCGAACTAAATGGAGTCTCTTATGTCTACTTCCTTCTATATAGACACAGTCACAGGCTGATCTCTCTTTTCCCCACAGAGAGGAACCAATCAGATATGGATTTGTCTTCGGTGAGCCTCTAAGCAGTTCCTAGCTTGACTTTTCCCTTTAGCTTAGTGATTTTGGGGTCCTAAGATTTATTTTCCTCTCACACTGCTAAGAAATTAAATTCTCAGGCTTCTCTGGAAATTTTAGCAAACATTTAAGAAAGGAGTGATCTAGATCTAGATTCTTTCAGAAAATACAAGAGGGAATACTTTGCAGCTTATTGACGTTGCAAGAAAGAACTAAAGACCAATATCCCTTATCTTATCCAAAAAAAAAAAATTCAAAATGGATTATGGACCTAAATTTGAAACCTAAATTATAAAACTTGTGAAAAAATATGTAGGAGAAAAATGTTTGTGTTCTTGGGTTGGGCAAGATTTTTAAATACTACATGACACAAAAAAACACAAGCAAATCATGAAACAAAAAAATTGATAAATTGGCATTCTCAAAGTTACAATTTTTGTCTTCAGAAGATACTGTTAAGAAGATGAGAAGATAAGCCATAGACTGGGAGAAAATTTTTGCCAACTACTACCCTGATTAAAGGTCCTGTATCCAAACTAGTAATATATAAAGAAGTCTAACTCAATAAATATATAGTCCACCCAATGAAGAAATGGCTGAAACATTTCACCAAAGAAAATATATGGATGGCAAATAAGCATATGAAAAGATGCTCTGCATGTTTAGTTATTAGAGAAATGTAAATTAAAACCACAGTGACATTCCACTAAACCCTGAATGGCAGCAACAAAAAGACCCCACAAAACAAAACAAAAATTGTAATGAAAAAAGCTGTTGATGATTTGAAACAAGTGGAACCTGCATACTTTTCTGGTGTGAATCCAGAATAGTGTGGTTACTTTGGAAAACGCAATAGTTTTTAAAAGGTAAACATGTACTTATCATGTGACCCAGAAATACTATTCCTTGGTATTTATACAAGAGAAATGAATACTTAATGTTCACACAGAAATGTGTATGCAAAAGTTTATGTGGCTTTATTCATAATTGCAAGAACTGCAAACAGCTTAAAAATCCTTCCACTGCTGATTGGATAAACTGGCATATCCATACAATGAAATACAATCCAGCAATAAAAGAGCTATCATACATGTAATAACATAGATGAACCTGAATTCAGTGTGCTCTGTGAAAGAAGACAGATACAAAAGGCTATATACTCTATGATTCTATTTATATGACATTCTGGAAAAGGCAAATCTGTAGGGACAGAAAACATATATTTGGTTGCTAGGGACTTAGGGGTAGGGGAAGGTGTTGAATGCAAAGGGGCACAGAGAAATTTTTGGGGTGATGGAAATCTGTATTTTCATTGCAGTGGTAGATTCCACAACCATGCATTTGTCCAAACTGCTCTGTACAGCAAAAATGGATGAATTTTATTGTATGTTAATAATACTTCAATAAACCTGACTGATGGCCAAACATGAGCAAAAAGAGAGGACATAAGGAAAAGATTGTTTAGTTTGGTTATATTTCAAAAATTAACTTCTGGTAGATTAAAATGTTTTTTATTCGGAAAAGAAAATGTTCAGCTGAATTAAATTTAAAGGAGTTTAATTGAGCAATGAACTATTGGGAGTATCACACAGCCCCCAGAATCACAGCAAATTCAGAGACTCCAGTGCAGCCACGTGGTGGAAGATTTATAGCCAACAAAAGGGAAATGAGGTACAGAAATTGGAAGTGAGATACAGAACAGCTGGATTGGTTATGGCTTGGCATTTGCCTTATTTGAACACAGTTTGAAGACTCAGCAGCGTATGAATGGTTGAAGTACCGCCGCTGGGATTCGCCGAGACAGCTGTTGTTCAGGCATATACTGCTAAATTGGGTTTTCAATCTTTTCTACCTGTTAAGCTAGATTGCAGTTTGTCCATAAGGACTCAAATATAGAAGTATGGAGTCCTTCTCAGGCCATATTTAGTTCACTTTAACAGAAGTACCAAAGATATTTAGGTTTAGAAACTCTCACAAGCACTTTTTATCAACAGCCTTCATATAGGCATAGCAACGTGATAAGCTGGCCAAGCTGCTTTCTTGAAGACCTGAAAAAAATGTTTTTAATGTGGTTGAGGAACAAAGGAGGAACAAGAGCAAAATAGGAAAAGAAAGAGTAGTTTCTCATTAATCAAAAGTTCATTTCCATACAGTGAAAAGGTATTTTTGATTTTGTAGTTTTTCAAAAAGAGGAGCCTCAGTTCCATAAAAGGCAAAAGATCTTACAAATCCATTTGCACATATGATACTTTTAAAATTTCTAATTTTTACAAAAGCTCTTATAAATGAATAAGAAAAGGGCCACCACCCAGTAGAAAAATAGCTTAGGATATGAACAGGCAATCACAAATGCAGGCAGAAAATCAATGCATATAGGAAATAATTGAATTTCATCTATAATTAAAGATATATAAATTAAAACATAGTTTTTATATTATTTGATCAGCAAAGATTAAAGGTAATACCCATTGATGGTGAAAGTGTGAGAAAATACAATCTCAGTTTAAGTGGGAGAGTAAATTGGCACATTCTTTTCATAGAGCAATTTAGAATCATGTCAAAATTTTAAATGTACATGCCTTTTAGAATTGCTAGGAATTTATTCTGTACAAATCATAAATATAAAAGGAAATTCATTGCAGGATTATTTGAAATGGCAAACTGTAAACAACTCAAATGTATAATGGGTAAATAAAATTCTTGTCAGTCCATACAAAGAAATACTTTGCAGTTACTAAAAAGTTAGGGATGCTGGGCACGGTGGCTAACGCCTGTAGTCCCAGCACTTTGGGAGGCTGAGGCAGGCGGATCACAAGTTCAGGAGTTCAAGACCAGCCTGGCCAATATGGTGAAACCCCGCCTCTACTAAAAATACAAAAATTAGCTGGGTGTGGTGGCAGGCGCCTATAGTCCCAGCTGCTTGCGAGTCTGAGGCAGGAGAATCGCTTGAACCCAGGAGGCGGAGGTTGCAGTGAGCTGAGATCATGCCACTGCTCTGCAGCCTGGGTGACAGGGCAAGACTCCGTCTCAAAAAAAAAAAAAAAAAAAGAAGCTAGGGAAAGCCGTATATTATGAAAGTATATCCAGAATATATCAATTAAAAATAAAATACAACATGATAACATTTCTTAGTGAAAAGGCTTTTTAAAAAAGAGTATGATCTCATTTCTATTAATCAAAAATATATATATACACATACACACATGAACATAATATATAGCACTGAAGAAATCTAGACATGTATGAAATACTACCAGTGGTTAATTTTCAAGAATGGTATAATGAGAAACTATCCATAAATTTCTGTAATGTTTGGATTTTATATAACCGTGTGTTACTTTAGTAATCAGTAGAAATCTGAAGACGTTTTTACAAATAAGGTAAACATAATTCCATAGACTCAGACAAGTAGAGGGGCTGGTGTGAAAAAGGCAAAGTAGCTGGGAAGTATAGAGCGAGGGGTCCATTTAGACTAGATTGTAAAGGGTGTGTTGGGGAGTTAACTGTTAAGAATGCTGGAAAAATAGATTGAGGATTGTATTGTGACCAGGCCTTAAATGTGGAATCAAGAAGTTTACACTTCAGTTGGTAGGCAGAGGGGGAGTCAACTGAAACTTTTGAGCAAGAAAGTGGCATGCCCAAAGTTTTCCTTGAAGAAAATCAGTCTGGGAGTAGAATGGTAGGTAGCTGGGAACAAACTGAAAATAGGAACACTAAGTAGAAGGCTGTTGCAGTAGTTCAGATTTAGGAGTGACAAGCATGTGCCACATGGTTGTAGGAATTAGAGAAGCAAGGCTAACAGACATAAGAGCCAAATACGGAGGCTGGTGGAGAGGGGTGAGACAAGAATGCTTAATGTCTGAGCACCTGGGAGGATATTCATGTCCTTAATGTTGGAGAAATATGATGACATGATAAAGATTTCATTGGGGGGAGAATTCGCTCCAGTCTGCCTTTCCAGACTTAATATCTGTAATAATTGCTTGATGCATAAATGAGTGCTCAGTATATTTATGGAATTTATTTAAGCTTATGTTATTTAAGCTTCAATTATGTGCTCACTATTCTTCGAATATAACATGCATGTTGATAGGACATCAGTAATATCAGTGCTATGATGGATGAAGATGATAGCAACTACTATTTATGTAACACTTTTTTTGAGATAGAATCTTGCTCTGTCACCCAGGCTGGAGTGCAGTGGCACGATAATGGCACGATCTTGGCTCACTGCAACCTCCACCTCCTGGGTTCAAGCGATTCTCCTGTCTCAACCTCCCCAGTATCTGGGATTACAGGCGCTCGCCACTATGCCTGGCTAATTTTTGTATTTTTAGTAGAAACAGGGTTTCATCATGTTGGCCAGGATGGTCTTGAAGTCCTGACCTCATGATCTACCCACCTCGGCCTCCTGAAGTGCTGGGATTACAGGCGAGAGCCACCACGCCCAGCCAAAATTTACTTTTTAAAAATTTAATTATTTTTGGCTATTTTCTCAAATATATTGCATTCTCTTTTATATGTTTCCTTTGTTCTACATTTATCATTTTTGTAATTATAAGTATATTAAAGTAAAATATATTTTATGCTCTTATTTTCTGTAACACTGCATCCTTAACATGATTTAATTTTCTTTTGACAAGTCATGGTCACCATCACGAGGATTATGTTACTGGGTTTTATAATGTAATGATTCTCTCAAGAAAGAAGCCAGATGCGGTTGCTCATGCCTGTAATCCCAGCAGTTTGAGAGGTTGAGGCAGGTGGATCACTTGAGGTCAGGAGTTTGAAACCAGCCTGCCCAATGTGGTGGCATGCACCTGTAGTCCCACCTATTCAATAGGCTGAGGCACGAGAATCATTTAAGCCTGGGAGGCGGAGGTTGCAGTGAGCTGAGATTGTACCACTGTACTCCAGCCTGGGCTACAGAGAGAGACTGTCTCCAAAAAAAAAAAAAAAAATTAGCTTAGGTGTGGGGCAGTTTGTACTAAATGGCTTCATGCCACAGTGCTTTGTTCTTATGTTTCTCTTTTTTTAAAAAAAAATAGTGTATCTGTTACACTTATTGTAGTGAACATCTTTCTGTTCTCAGTGTGCAGGCTCAGGAGGCAGAGGCAGGAGAATTACTTGAACCCAGGAGCCGGAGGTTGCAATGAGCTGAGATTGCGCCACTGTGCTGCAGCCTGGGTGACAGAGTGAGACTCCGTAAAAAACAAAAAAAGAAAGCAAGATATAACATATCAAATGATAAAAGTGTTGGGCGAAGAAAAACAGCATAAAAATAGTCACTGTTTATGGGGGTTGCTTTTGGGACATGGAAGTTGTGTGCTAAATGGTACTTGATATGACAGTGGTATCTGATACATTTGGTTGGGATATTTCTTCAGGTAACAGAAGGTTGATGTAGAGAACCTCTATTGTTTTTGAAAATGGAAAGTCAGTCGCAAATTATGACTAGAGAAATATATCTTGTAGAGCATATGTGGTGAGAAAAGAAAGTATGTTCACATCCAAAAGTAAGGTTGTTAAACTCAAAAACTACATTTGTAATTAATTTAATAAAGTTGAAGTAACATATGTGATTATTCTTTGATGGCTGCAAATATAACCCCTGTTGTGTGTGATAAAGATTAAATATGGTATTTGTGTTTGGCTAATTTTGTTTATTCCTTTTTTCTGTTTTACCTAGTGGAAGAATTAGAGACTACTTTCAAAGTATAAATAAAATATGTTAGTACTTGAAAAAATATAGGTATTCTAGAATGCGTATTTCTGCTTACCATTACAGTTTCAGTTTTTACATGTCTAATTTTTATGCTGTAATAATGACATTTTTTGTAAAATGTTTTCTCAAAAATTATAATATTCTTTGCTTTCATATAAAATCATTTTCTAAATATTTCTAGGTAACGTGCAGAATATACACAAGGAAGATAAACCTTTAAGTCTGAGTATGCCTGTAATTACAGAAGAAGAAGAGAATGAAAGTTTGAGTGGAACAGGTACAGATAAAATTTCGTCAAACTAGTGAAGTAAACTAACTTACATTCGTAGAGCATCAAGGTTTAAAACGCTTGAGGAACATGACAGTTTGCTGTGTGTTCCTGTGATCCTTTCATCTTTGGCCCATTAGAGAATTTCAGTATTAGTCATATCATTACTGACATCTCAGAGTCAAAGATAACACAGTAAATGATGGTGTGCATATCCATTAGGTATCCTATCAGTTTCATCTTTGTAGAGATGTCTCTCTCAGACCTCTGGTCTGCTTTCATCTGGACATTGTTTCAGTGCTGCTAATCCTGACTGCTGCTCTCTTCCAGGAATTTGTTTTCTTTATTTTTTTTCATGAGACAGGGTCTTGCTGGGTTGCCCGGGCTGGCGTACGGTGATGCGATCACAGTGACTTACTACAGCTTCAACCTCCCCGGCTCAGGCTGTCCTCCCCTCCCGCCTCAGCCTCTTGAGTCACTGGGACTGAAGGCACATGTCCCAATGTCTGGCTAATTTTTGTATTTTTTGTAGAGACAGGGTCGCACTGTGTTGCCTAGGCTCGTCTCAAACTCCTGGGCTCAAGTGATCCACTTGCCTCGGCCTTCCAAAGTGCTGGGATTACAGGCATGAGCCACCGTGCCTGGCTTAGGAATTTGTTTTCATCTAATTTGGTTTTTTTACTTGTCTTTTCTCTTTCTGCCATTTCCCTTTTCTTTTTCACTGGTGGGGAGTATTTCTTTTCTTTTTTTTTTGAGACAGCCTTGCTTTGTTACCCAGGCACGAGTGCAATGGTGTGATCTCAGCTCACTGCAAACACCGTCTCCCGGGTTCAAGCAATTCTCCTGCCTCAGCCTCCCAAGTAGCTGGGATTACAGGCGCCCACCATCATGCCTGGCTCATTTTTGTATTTTTGTAGAGACGGGATTTCACCACGTTGGCCAGGCTGGTCTTGAACTCCTGACCTTAAGTGATCCGCTTGCCTTGGCTTCCCAAAGTCCTGGGATTACAGGCGTGAGCCACCGCGCCTGGCCAGAATATTTCTTTTTGCCACATCTTTTATAATTTTCATGTTTTTATGTTTTCTATTGCTTTCTTTGCTTTTAATGATCAGTAACCTTTAGGTTCGTGCTGTTTGTAGATGGACAATTATTTGAGTGTTCGTCCTGGCATCTCCTGTGGTAGCCAGAATGATGTATGGTAGTAGTGTTTTGGGTTACATTTCTAGGTTTAATTGAAATGAAATTGAAATCTTAGTCATTTTCTTCTTCTTAGTACTGGCCTAAATACCTTTGAGATCTAGCACCCTGGATTCATATAATTATAGGGAGGGTGTACCCATATGAAACAACTTCACAGTAACTTATTATTAATTAGGATTTAGAATGGCTAAGGGCCACTATCTTAATAGATTGATATTGCAATAAGATTGAGATCTTACTATCTCAATGGATATAGTATTTTTTATTGTTGTTATGTGTGTGTTTTTTTTTTTTGAGATGAGTCTCGCTCTGTCATCCAGGCTGGAGTGCCGAGGCATGATCTTGGCTTACTGCAACCTCCACCTCCTGGGTTCAAGCAATTCTGCCTCAGCCTCCTGAGTAGCTGGGACTACAGGTGCCCGCCACCACGCCCGGCTAATTTTTTGTATTTTTTTTAGTAAAGATGGGGTTTCACCGTGTTAGCCAGGAAGGTCTCGATCCCCTGACCTCATGATTTGCTCACCTCAGCCCCTCAAAGTGCTGGGATTACAGGCATGAGCCACCGCTCCTGGCTGATAGTATGTTTTAAACTGCTATATCATTTTGAAGAAAAAATTCTTGAATATGTCAGGTTTAAGATTTTTTTGTTGTGTCTTTGCTGTGAGGGCATCCTTACTGTGTTGTACCAGTTAGACAGCTATGTAGTTTAAATGTATGTTATCAATTAGGTATTATCATTTAAGTGTCAAGTTTTTTTTTTTTTCCGATCTGACTGACTTTTGAACTTTATGTCTTTAGAGTTCACTGCATCCAAGAAGAAGAGAAAACACTGAACAAAGAGCCTGGTGTAGTTTTTAATTTTGAGTTTTCTGACAGAAGAAAAGATTGATATTTTGTGTATTGAACAGGAAGACTGCCAGTATTAAAAATAATCCTTCTGGGAAACTGTAGATTATTTCTTGGAAATTGCAATATACAGTTCTAGAATAAAAGTACACAAAATTAGAATAAGAATTCTTTAACATTTCCTTTAATGATATGCATAAATGGAGATAAAACTTGTATTTAGTATGTAATATAAAAAATTCTGTTATTTGCAGATTGTTACTATTTCCTGTAACGTTTTGTGATACTATACTGTCCGAATACAGTCTGGTAATAATACTATTCTATTTTATTTAAAATATGTTTTATTGAAATATTAATTTTTATTACATGCAAATAACTAATCATTTTGTATCTACAGTCTGATAATGGATTTTTTTATTTTGTGTATTCAATTTTGTATATTGTTAGGTGCAATAAAGTTTTTGCCTTGTTTTATTTTTTAATACATAAAACTTACATTCTCATAACGTGATTAATAGGAAGTTCACAATGTATTTTCTAGTTCTACAGTTAAATATTATTTAGTGCTTGTTTTAAAGCTCCCTTTGGTCTAATGTATGTTTATGTGTATGTTTGTGTATGTGTAAATATGTATATGTATGTGTGTCCATATTTATATATATGACTAGTCAATAAATTTATGTGTCTATATTTATATATATGACTAGTCAATAAATTGTGTAAGTACTTGAATACTAGTTTAAGTATTAGTATTAAATACTAATTTAAGTACTAACTTAAGTACTTAAATACTAATGTATTAAGTATTTAAGTACTTTACTTTCTAATAAAATTTTTAAGAATAATAATGTAAATTTCAGAATGTGTCTCTGGTACAGAATCATTGATAGTCACAGAAAAAAAAATCTGTAGCTTCATGAATATGTCTGTCTGTTAATTTCTTGTTCCAGACATTTTAGTAGAGATTGTTTGAACCATGTTGTTTGAATTGCTGCCAATAGCAGACCATCTCCCTATCGTGTTGTTGGCTCAGCCGTTTTTTTTTTTTTTCCCCCTTAATAGAGATGGAGTATTGCTGTGCTGCTCAGGCTGGTCTTGAACTCCTGGGCTCAAGCGATCCTCCTGCCTCAGCCTCCCAAAGTACTAGGATTATAGGTGTGACCTACTGTACCCAGTCTTAACCTGTTTCACAGTTGATTATACTTCATGCTGTTTTCCAGCATGAAGTGTAATTAAGGGATTTGTTAAGGTAACCCTTAATTAAGGTATTATTAAGGAATTTAGAGTTTGGGTTGCACACCTGTAATCCCAGCACTTTGGGAGGCTGAGGCGGGCAGATCACGACGTCAGTGAAACCCCGTCTCTAATAAAAATACAAAAAATTAGCCGAGCATGGTGGTGGGCGCCTGTAGTCCCAGCTACTCGGGAGGCTGAGGCAGGAGAATGGTGTGAACCCAGGAGGTGGGTTCACTGCACAGTGAGCCAAGATCACGCCACTCCAGTCTGGGTGACAGAGCGAGACTCCATCTCAAAAAAAAAAAAAAAAAGTTTGGGTTGAAGATCAAATTCGTGATATCTCTATATCTAATCTTTAAAAATCAGAATACTAATGCTGACCCAAATAAAATGTTCATTTATTAGCATTTATGCTAATTGTTTCCTTTGACTTCAAATGTTTTTGATCATAGAGGGGGCAGTTTTCGTAATGTGGACATTGGGTGGAGCATCTTGAATTTAAACATTCGGGGGTTGGGCTGTGGATCCATTATTGGCCCCACTTGATATACTAGGTTGTTTGCTAGAACTTGTCTGACTGTTAAAGTTTATAGACATCGTACAGCTAACACACTGAGTTGCCCTCTCTTTTTTCATAACTGTACTTACAAAATACATGCTATTGTTTCACTTGTACCTCAAGATGGTTAGTGCCCTGCCCCCATTCACAAAGTTAGTAAGTCATGCTTCTGAGTCATAAACACAAGGCTCAGGCTTATAATTTCAATCTTTTTATATAAGCCAATGTGGAAATCCAGAAAGATCCTTTTTAACTATAAGCAGTAAAACTCCAAAATGGCTTAAACGAAAAGGAAAGTTTATTAAAATCAGGTGAGTTCCAGCAAAGGTTGACTTTGGCTTATATAGTACATCAGTTTCATGACGGCTTCATATACCTAGGTTTCCGTTTTTTCTTTTTTTTCTTTTCTTTTCTTTTTTTTTTTTTTTTGAGACAGTTTTGCTCTGTCGCCCAGGCTGGAGAGCAGTGACATGATTATGGTTCATTGCAGGCTCAATCTCCTGAGATCAAGCTATCTTGCCACCTCAGCCTCTTGACTAGCTGAGTCTGCAGGTGTGTGACCCCATGCTTGGCTAATTTTGTTTTGTTTTGAGACAAGAGTCTTGCTCTGTCACCCAGGATGGAGTGCAGTGACGTGATCCTGGCTCATTGCAACCTCCGCCTCCCGGGTTCAAGCAGTTCTTCTGCCTCAGCCTCCCAAGTAGCTGGGATTACAGGCATGCGCTACCATGCTTGGCTTTTATATTTTTAGTAGAGACGGGATTTCACTGTGTTGGCCAGACTTGTCTCAAACTCCTGACTTCAAACGATCTACCCTCCTTGGCCTCCCAAAGTGCTGGGATTACAGGAGTGAGCCACTGCACCCGGCTGCAATAGTGAGTTTTTCATGATTATATGTTGAAGATAAGGTATGAATCACTTGATAGACTTGTTTTAAATATGAAATTGAAGCTCATTGAACAGAGTTCAAATAGAACATACCTGTGTTTAACAGTGAGTTTTCAAAATTAAAGTATGAAGTCCAAATACTAGTTATCTATTAAGCTACTTATATTGCCAATGTAATTATGTTATATACCAGGTTTACTTGGGGCATCTTAAAACCCGTGAATAAAAAGTGGAGTCATAAAGAAAATGCAGCTTTTATGGATGCTTAATTAGGGGAATATTTTTCACTTTGAAAGTAAAGTATCCTAATTTCTTCAGAAGAAAACTACCCTGGGAATATGCAGTTCTCTATGAGAATCATAGTGTTGTCTTTGCTTTCTTTTGTAGTACTGTAATTAGTTTATGTTGTAAGCACATCTAAGATCCCATCTGGGTTTATAACCCCTTTGTCTTGATAACTCAGTTTTCCTGAGTGGATATATGCAATGAGGGGAAGCATTCCCAGTCTCTTTAATACCCAATTAGAGTGAGTGTTCCCTGAGACAGGCACAGTTGTACCATTTGCAAGCAAAAGGAGAGACAATGAACAAACTTG
The DNA here is from genome assembly GCF_002776525.5 of Piliocolobus tephrosceles. NCBI lineage: Eukaryota > Metazoa > Chordata > Mammalia > Primates > Cercopithecidae > Piliocolobus > Piliocolobus tephrosceles. The sequence goes on along the minus strand of NC_045439.1, from coordinate 45,582,863 downwards.
AGCAAAGGCTTTGTCTTATATAGGGATTTTTCAGAACAGCAATTTATTAGGGAACTACGTTAAAAACTTTTAAGTGCTGCAAAACTATTTTACTGACTTGTTCAAAAATATTAAGAACTGCAGAGTGCTTTGGAAATGGAAATGCAAAGATATGAACGCTAAACTTCAAAATAATTACAGCTAGAAAGTAAGCTTTTAAAAACTACTTGGATGCCAAGGAAACCAAAGTAATTATGTGGTGACTTTTGAAGTGGCTTTTTAAAGTTATAATAATTGAAAGCTTATGTGTTTACACAGATCTTAAGATTGATATGAGACCAAGCTCTCATGGCTTGACAACTGAGGGAGACCCAGGTTTCTTTCTTTTCAACTTGAATTGGCTACAATACATGTTTTATTTCCAATAACCTATTTTGGTTATGACAAAAGATTTACACATGTATAGAGATAAAATATTTTTAATTGAGGTATCTTTAAAAGTGAGCTTTATAGGCTGGAAATTACTTTCATTTTTATGTAAAGAGCCCAGGAAAATAAGCATAATTAGTAATGTCTTCGTAACTTACCTTTGATTCTTGAATTCTAGTTTGAAGAATGCTTGCTTTTTAAACGCCATTGAGCAAACTCTGTGGGTGCTTAAGTATTCACATTTTCATTTATCTGTTGAACAACTATAGAGTAATTTTCATTGCACCTTTTTCTTATTCCCTCTATTAAAGTAAATGTCAAAGCCTAGATTTTGGGTTGTATAATCTTTTTTTATGTGGTATTTTTTATGCCTGACATTTTATTTTAATGTGCTGTATATTGCAGGTCTGGATTTTTCTTTTCATAATTAATTCGGGCTGCCTCCTTTAAGTTACAAGGAACAAAGGCACGTTGACATTATCTTAGATGCTGGAGGCTTATTTTAATGCTGATCAGAGGCAAACCTTCTTGGAGAGCTGGGAAAAAAATGGCTCTTTTTCATGTAGTGAACACCAGCAGCTTAGACGGCTGGGTTGAGTCCTTGCTTTTGAAGTGGATGTCTATTGCCCTGTAGTTACAATGTGCATCCTCTTATTCATGTGCTCTCCAGCTTCCCTGCCCACTTTTGCCTCTGCTACTTCTCCTGTTCTCTATAGTCCCTGAAAGAGGATCCGATTGATTCTATTAGTTATAATCCAAAATAGAGCTCCCTGATTGGGTGGAGATTATACTGGCTACTGGCTTCCTTTTTTTTTTTTTTTTTTTTTTAGGCAGAGATTCGCTCTTTCACCCAGGCTGGAGTGAAGAGGCGCAGTCTTGGATCACTGCAACCTCCATCCCCCAGGTTCAAGTGATTCTCCTGCCTCAGCCTCCCAAGTAGCTGGGGCTGCAGGTGTGTGCCACCATGCCTGGCTCATTTTTTTTTTTATATATTTAGTAGAGACAGGGTTTCACCATGTTGGCCAGGCTGGTCCCAAACTCTTGACCTCAGGATCTACCCGTCTTGGCCTCCCCAAGTGCTAGGATTACAGGTGTGAGCCACCACACCCGGCCCGCCTCCTTTTCCCCCTTTTTTTGAGACAGAGTCTTGCTCTGTGGCCCAGGCTGAAGTATAATGGTGCCATCTCGGCTCACTGCAACCTCCACCTCCTGGGTTCAAGCGATTCTCATGCCTCAGCCTCCCAAATAGCTGGGATTACAGGCGCCTGCCACCACACCCAGCTAATTTTTGTATTTTTAGTAGAGACGGGGTTTCACCATGGTGGCCAGGCTGGTCTCCAACTCCTGACCTCAGATGGTCCACCCGCCTCGGCCTCCCAAAGTGCTGGGATTACAGGCGTGAGCCACCATACCCGGCCTGGCCTCCCTTATGTCCAACTGAAAGGATAATGGCCCTTAACTAGGATATAGATCCCTGATACAATCAATTGTGGACAGTATAGAAGGGTCATATACCTCAGGACAGGGCAAATTATGGGGAAGGGCCAACTCTGTCAGCTTTCTGCAGAAGGGGTTGTGAGTAGGGCAAGCCTGTAGAATTTCATGGATTTGTCAGTCTAATCATGGATTTGATGGAAATGATGATGCCATACACTACCGTCAATATTTTAACTTCATAATGTAAACAAGTAATGGCAAAAATGTTCACTTGGCTGGATGCGGTGGCTAATACCTATAATCCCAGCACTTTGGGAGGCTGAGGCAGGTGGATCACCTGAGGTCTGAAGTTCAAGACTAGCCTGGCTAACATGGTGAAAACCTATCTGTACTAAAAACACAAAAATTAGCCATGTGTGGTGGCACGTCCCAGCTACTTGGGAGGCTGAAGTAGGAGAATCACTTGCAAGAAGGTGGAGGCTGCAGTGAGCCAAGATTGCACCACTGCACTCCAGCCTAGGGGACAGAACAAGACTTTACCTCCAAAAAAAAAAGAGAAAAGAAAAAAAAAGTTCACTTGACAGCAGCATTGCACAGTGGAAGAGTATCAGATGGCGTGGGTTTGCTCTGAGATTACAATCTGCATATGAGATATAATAAAAATCTACCCCTAAGTTAGGGATGGATATATTCCATTTTATCCTCTTCCAGCCTTTGTGATATTGTCGTCATATTTTACTGCCACGAAATAAACCGCATCATATTCTTAATTTAAATAAAGGAAAATAATAGGAGAAAAAAGTCTTACATTTACCCACAGGGAACGTTATCCACTGCTCTTCATTCCTTCATGCAAACCTATGCTTTCACCCGGAGTAATTTTCCCTCAGCCTGGAGACATTCTTTTAATTTATTGAAGCTTAGTTCTGTTGGAGATCAATTCTATCAGATTTTGTTTTTCTGAGTCTTTATTTCACCAGTTTTGAAAGATATTTTTGCTGGATTTAGAATTCTAGGTAGACACCTCTTTTCTTTCATCACGTTAAGGATTGTTGCATGTCTTCAGCCTTCATTGTTTCTGATGAGAAATTTTCATTCTTACCCATTTTTTGGTGTATAACACGCCGTTTTCCTCTGGCCACTTTTAAGGTGTTTTTTTGTTTGTTTTTGTTTTGTTTTTTACTTTATTTTCAGCCATTTGTATGATGTGCCTAGTGCAGTTAATTTTTCCAGTATATTGTATATGTTTTTCCGCACTGGTCTTACTTGCTTCTCTTTCTAGGACTCCAATTACATGTCTGTTAACTGCTTAATACTGTCCCAAATGTTATTGTGGCTTCCTCCCACACCCCCAATAATTTTTCTCTCCGTGCTTCGGACTGAATGATTTGACTTATCTTCAAGTTCATGAATTATTTCTTCTTTTGTATTCAATCTGCTGTTAATCCCATTCAATAACTTTAATTTTAGATGTAGTATTTTTCAGTTCTAACGTTTCTCCTTGACTCTTCTTCATAGTTTTCATATCTGCACTGAAATGTCCCATTTCTTCACCAATTATAACATTTTTTGCTATAGGCTTATACTATTTTATAGATACTGTAAATTTATCCTACAGGTGCTGTAGGTTTAGCAAATTTAGCTACCTCGAAGTGTTTGCTAGTTTCAACATTGGGACTATCAGTATATCTGTTTCCCCCAAAGAGTATATCTGTTTTTATTGACTGATTTATTTTTTGTTGACTATGGTTTACATTTTCCTGTTTCTTTCCCTGTCTACTAATATTTTATTGTGTGATCATACATGTTAGGGAGTCTGAATTCTATCACCTTCCTCTAAAGAGTGTTGAGTTTTGTTCTATAAGGCAGTTAAGTTACTGACAGAGCATCTTGTACTTACAGGGGCTTGATTGTAGGCTTTGTTAGGGTGGATCTATTCAGTTTGGTCCTTAGTTTTCCGGCAAATCCCTTAGTCCTGGAAGTGGTCCCTAAATCTAAGGTGTGGGCTTTTTGAGGTGTAATGGAAAGTGTGAAGTATTTACCACATCACTCTATTCTTGCAAGACTTGAGCTTTGAACTCAGGAGACCTCTGGGTGGTCAGCCGCTGAAATACCCACTTGGGACTTTCAGATTTCTAGCTATTTGCCCTAGAATCATAGGGGTTTTTGCTTTGCTTGCAGCCAAAGATCTGAGGGGATTTTATACACAGATTTTGGAGTTTCTCTCTGTGATTGCTTCTTTCAGGGATTTCCCACCTTGACTTCCAACCACTCTGACAGCCCAAACTCCATTCTCTGACTCCTCAGATAGGGAAGACTATAACATTCTGCCTGAGTCCTACCTGCCCAGTGCCATGGACAGGGGAGTGCACTCAGGTAAAGTTGTATAAACATGCATGTCTCCTTTCCAGCATTGAATCCCTTACAGTTGCTATCACAGAAAGTAATTAGGTGACATCCCCCTATTTACCCTCAAGTTACTGAACCATCTTCCCTGGCTTTGTGCAGGATATCTCCTAGTTTGCAAAGATTCCACTTCGATTGGGAGTATGACTTAACTCATTTAAGTCACCCAAAGGCTATTCGATCATCATTTAGTGTCTTGTTAACCTAATGGCTTGAAATGAACTGATGCACTTCTGAATATACAGTAAAACTCCCTGATTTTTCAAGGAGGCTAATCTTCCCCAAATGCTAGCACTACAGAATCAATTATGTCATTAATTTGCTTTTGGTTGCAAGCTAGAAAGCTTGATCAGGCTAATTACAGATTATGCTCTCAGGAAAATATTTTTATATGCACTAGTCTTTTTTTCTTTCAGGCACTTTAATATGAGGTTTTAAAAAACCTTACTTAAGACAAATAAAAAAGAAAACCTTCATATAATTACATTACCTACAGGCTAATTTTTAAATGCTTTCACATCATAACAATTAAGTGGGCTATGTTAGCTTCAGTTGACAACATTTATTTATGTATTTATTTATTTGCAATGAGGCCTCACAATATCCACCAGGCTGGTCTTGAACTCCTGGGCTCAAGAGATCCTTTTGCCTTAGCCTCCCAAATAGCTGGGCCTACAGGTGCCTGCCATTCTGCCCAGCTAGCTGATCACTTTTAGGAAAGGCAACACCCACAAGATTTGTTGAACCTGAACTTCTTACGGCATGTCTGATTTTAAATGAAATGAATTTTGCTAAAGTCTCACAAATGGTTAACTCCTCTGCCTTTATTACATGTTTTAAATAGTTGATTTATCTCTTAGTTTCTTGCAGCATAATTGGTATAATGCTTCTCTTGCTCACTTTACATGTCATTTTATTGTAGGTGGTTAACTGAATGTATTCTCTCTGTAAATTTCAACAAGTTGATCATAAAATTTTCCCAAAAGAAACTTTTTGTTTTGTATTTAAAGACTAAACACGCTATCCTTTATTTAGAGAGCATATGTTTGGAAAATCATCCTGTTTATTTGTAAATAAAGATGAACCAGCCAGTCACAAAATATAGTTTGTTTTGTTACCGCTTAAAAAAAATCCCTTATATTTACAAATATAATTCATTCACAAAACGACACTCGATAGAATTAGGACTAAATTGCTTTATAATGTTTCTGGATCTCCATAATCAAGACTGAATTTCCTCAGAGAAGAAAATGAAGAATGTAGAGTGACTCCTCAGGGTTGTCAAGTCAGAATCACTTTGTTCTTTGGTGGATTTAAACACGTTTTCTAATATCAAGTTTTAATAAAATGAGGAGACTATCTCTAGCAATTTGTATAGGCTAGATGACTACAGGAAATGAAACCAGGCAGGTGTAGCCTTCTAGGAAGGCGTCGCTTGGCCTGAAACTTGTGGTGTCAAAAAGAGCTAAGTCTGGGCCTGGTCAATAACTCCATCCATTTAGTTTTTAATTCCTACTTTTTTTTTCCCCTGTATCTGAGAGTTTTATTTATATCTGTCTAGATTTTTTTATATTTTCTTGTTCTTTGGTCAGCTTTTCAATTTCATCTTTTATTTCATTAAATATTTCAAGCATAATTAATTTACATCCTGTATATTAATTTCAGTATCTGCAATTCAACCAGTCAGTCTATTATTTGTTGTTTTGCTGATTTTCACTCATGGTGATTTGTGTCCTTGTTGTATTTGGTGATCTTGATTTGAAGCTTAAATTTCCTTATACTGAATCCTATGGATTTAATTTGGGATGCTCTCCTTTAGAGAGGATTTATGTTTGTGTCCGCTCTGAGCCAAGAATGCTCTTTTTCTTGTACCTCTAAAGTCCTTTGAGTCCTTGGAATCTCAGGTTAAACTCCAAGTTTGATCTTTTGATTTCAGGAGTTATTAGGTGAACTCTACTTCATTGGTTTCTACTCTACTTGCTTAATATCTTACTGCCTCTTGCTCTGGTTTCAGCTAATTGTTTTGTTTTTCTCCTTGGAGATTCTACTACTTTCTGGTGAGCACAGGAATGCATGAACATTTTTTGTAGTAGTATATTCAGGAGGAATGCGAAGACCCTTTGAAAATATCTCTCTGTCATACTGCCAGAAGTGGAGTCCTAGTTTGTATTAATTTATCAGAAGAAGAAACAAAGGCACAAAGATGGCATGTAGTATGCTTAAGATCACAGAGCTGGTGAGTAGTGAGGTCGTTATTGGAAGCCATGTGGTCTGACTCCAGAGCCTACAATTTTAACCACCACACTCGAGTCTGAATCTCAGTGGATACTGCATAAGTATTGCAAAGAATACATTCATGCAGAGCCCTCATGAATGTGATTAGTGCCCTTATAAAAGAGGCCCCAGAGAGACCCCTCGACTCTTCCACCATGCGAGGTGACAGGGAGGAATGGACCCTCGCTGGGCACTGCATCTGCCAGCTACTTGATCCTGGACTTCCCAGCCTCCAGAACTGTGAGAAATAAATTTCTGTTGCTCACCAGCACCCAGTCTACAGTGTTTTATTATCGCAGCCCAAACAGACTAAGAGAGTAAATGAGGACTTAATTATAGAGAATTGTGACCACTTCACTCTCTTCATGGAGGATAAAAAGAAGGATAAGAAGACGTTCAAAAATAGATATCTTTAATTAGATATGAGTAAAAGTCATTTATTTAAAAAGTTTGTTAACACTAAATTTGTTTCCTAGTGGCTATTTCTCAGCATTTAGTGGCTCTTCATTGTAGATAGAGAAAACTGAAGCAGAAACTCCCAGGTGTGAAATGCCAGGTCTCCAGGCAGTTTTATTATTCTGTAGCTGGCTGCTGCTGCCTGAGCTAGGTAGGTATTAGGATGTATTAGAAACACCCGGTGAGCTCATATGCAGATTATGGTGTTCCATTGCTGGCTTCAGATCCAAGTGTAGATTGGAGGCTAAAAATCTGCATTTTTAACAATTCTTCAGGTGATTCTGGACCAGGTAGTCTGAGGCTCATACTTGGTGAAAGCTGGCCTAGGCTTGTCTTTGGCAAAAATGGAGATTTATGATGATGCATTCCTGGGTCCCTATTCTCTCCCTCCTTCAAGCATACGTAACTCCAGGGTGAGTGTGTCTTGCTTGAGACTGTTAGTGTTATTTCCATAACTGTGCACTTTTTGGGTTATTTTTTGAATGACTGCTAAAAAGTCCTTTTTCTTTTCCCCAAGACAGAGTCTTGCTTTGTTGTCCAGGCTGGACTGCAGTGGCGCGATCTCGGCTCACTGCAACCTCCACCTTCTGGGTTCAAGCGATTCTCCTGCCTCAGCCTCCCGAGTAGCTGGGATTACAGGCATGTACCACAATGCCTGGCTAATTTTTGTATTTTTAGTAGAGATGGGGTTTCACATGTTGACCAAGCTGTCTCGAACTCCTGACCCTCAAGTGATCCGCCTACCTTGGCCTCCCAAAGTGCTGGGATTACAGGCATGAGCCACTGTGCTTAGCCTAAAAAGTACTTTTTAAAAATAGGCTTTACTAAATCACAAGAAAAAACAATAGAGTATTCACACATATGGCTTTGAACAGTAGAGCCATCCATTTGACCTATTTGTCTGCCTGGTCTACAGACTCTCACTTTTCCCTGAGACTGGTTATTCCCACACTTAATTCTGCTTCTAAATTTCTACCTCATCGATTCCTTAACTACTTGCCTTGCCTGTACATGTTCAGACAGCATAGGGGTAACCTGGAGTAGGAGACAGGCAACCATAAGCTAGTAGTTTTCTGGGTTTAGGTCACTGAATCTCTCCAGTCACTGTTGGAAATTTAACCATCAAACCTAGGCCCTGCCTTCCACCTTCCAGACCAGAATTCCACCTGATTAGCTCTGTCTTACTTCTGTTCATTCTCCATATGACTTGCAAGGATTAAATCAGAACATAACCCTATTGATTATCTAATGGCTATTTTTAAGATCCTATGATTTTTATTACCATATTCTGTGTCATATTTGAATATTCTGAAGTACTTGTGTTCAGAGGCTTAGGAGATATACAGAGATACTATTGCAAAGAGATATAGACACCTAATGAAACTCAAAGGTAAGTTCTATAAAAACAATAAAAATACGCCTCTCCTTTGGTGTCAGATAAAATGCTCAGTAGCTTGCAGGCCACACGCATGGCTAAAATAATTTTTCCATTTTCACCTACTGCAACAAAGAAAAAGCAATAGCTATTTCAACCAGAAATAGTCTCCACGGTGACACAGACCCACTCAGCATGTGGCTGCAGCCCTTCACCCTGCCTTGCTCTCATTTCTTGTTTAAAGCCGGAGTGTTGATAAAGTCAGCAGGATATGGTCATCAGCCAAGGGTCAGAGAGCCTATAGAGTAATTTCTGTGCAGGGTGTATAAAAGGTCTTTGTCCTGCCTTATTCTGGAAATGAAGCAATGTGGACGGTGATACCTGAATTACAATTATGACAAGTAAGTCAGAAGAGCCCTGCTAGAATCGTAAATTATCTTTGCTGAAACTTTTTTTTTTTTTTTTTGAGAGGGAGTCCCACTTTGTCACCAGGCTGGAGTGCAGTGTCACGATCTCGGCTCACCGCAACCTCCGCCTCTCGGGTTCAAGCGATTCTCCTGCCTCAGCCTCCCAAGTAGCTGGGATTACAGGCTCCCGCCACCACACACGGCTAATTTTTGTAGTTTTAGTAGAGATGGGGTTTCACCATATTGGCCAGGCTGGTCTCGAACTCCTGACCTCAGGTGATCCGCCCTCCTTGGCCTCCCAAATTGCTGGGATTACAGGTGTGAGCCACCACGCCTGGCCTTTTCTTTGCATTTTAGATCTTTCCTCTCCAGTGGCTCTTTCCTCTCGCTTGGTAAGTGTACTGAAGAAATCCTAGCTTGCTATGGAGTTATGTATTTTTCATTCCTATTACATAATTTCATGTATCATATGGGTCTCCCTGTCTCTTAACTACACTTTACTATCTCTGGCCTTAGGTGTGGAGGCAACCAAAAGAGCCAAAATCTTGGCTTTTGAATTTCAAAGGCGAAGGTCCAAATGTAAGACACAGAGATTTGCAAGAAAGCAGGATGTTTCAAGAGTGAGTTTTCCAGCCTGTTAGGAGATAGGTTGCCTTAGCCATGGAGAGGGGGAAGGGTCGTAAAGGATAGCAGTGAGGCGAGAGTCTGCCGAGGGTATAAGAAGACAATGGCAGTCACTGACGTTGGGTCAGGCAGTCATTCCCACCCCCTTCTTCCTTGTTGGCAGCATCCACTTTGTGCCATAAAAGCTGAAAATAACAGATGCTTGCGTTCCCAGCCTCCAGTGCCACCAGAATGGTGGAGAAGGCCTTTGAGGGCTTTTACAAAGATTTCCTTCTCTGATGAAAAGAGAGAGACGAGGCTGGGCGCAGTGGCTCATCCCTGTAACCCCTGCACTTTGGGAGGCTGAGGTAGGTGGATTACTTGAGGTCAGGAGATCGAGACCATCCTTGCCAACGTGGTGAAACCCTGTCTCTACTAAAAATACAAAAATTAGCTGGGCATGGTGGTGGGAGCCTGTAATCCCAGCTACTCATTAGGCTGACGCAGGAAAATTGCTTGAATCCGGGAGGCTGAGGTTACAGTGAGCCGAGATCGCACCACTGCACTCCAGCCTGGGAGACAGAGTGAGACTCCGTCTCAAAAAAAAAAAAAAAAAAAAAAAAAAAGAGAGACGAGGAGGAATATCCCCCTCTCCCACCAGATTTGGGAGATTTTGTGCTACAGCAGCCTTACTGTGGCAGAGGAGGAAGGTGGGGTGTCCGAGTTCTTATGGGTGTTGTGGAGATGCTATATCAACCACGGGACCACCCACCTTTGGATCCCTTGATACATAACAAGGTGTGTTATTGTTTAATCCACCCTTATGCAGTTACATGGGGCTGAAAACATCCTATACCCCTTGTTAGAAAAACATCCTATTGTCAGGCGTTGGCGGGGAGGTGGTAGAACTTCCAGATAGGCTGGGGAAATTGAGCCATAAGGGGACCTTTGTCTCATGTCACATTGAATGTCTTGCTTGGCTGTCCATCATGCAGAGCTCCCCTCCACCACATGGTAAGGGAATGATAAGAAAGAAATGGTTGTTCAGCTTGTTAGAAAAGACCTGAGACTCCACAGATCTCACTGTTTCCTTAGAATGGAATGGGCGAGTAGCCAAACTTTTCCTCTCCAGAGCAACAGGAAAGTCAAGGAGAAAAAGTCAGACCTGAAGGGGCTTGGGTGTGGAGGAGAGGACAGAGTGGTGGCTGCCACCCTCACTCATGGCTGTGGAGGTCTGACGAGCTCTGAGGTCCAGACAAAAGACGTACATCCTAATAGGGGCAGATGGGGCCTGATAGCTCTTACCATCCCTGATGCTACTCAACCTGTCCTTCCAAACATGGATGCAACCCCAAGAAAAAATTGGGGAGGAAAACTCTGAATTGCCTGAGAAAAGCCTGAATTGATGTTTACCTTGAACTGTGTAAAATCAAACTCCCTAACAATGGGTGTAATAGGGTCTTGGGCCAGAAAGTTAATTTAGTTATAGAAAAGTGAAAATGTATTTATACATTAAATACTTGAATATGTGTACAGAAATCTATCTTAAAGCAAAACAGAACATAAAACCCATCTTATCTTGATTCTGCTCTCTTCCAAAGCTCTCCATCCTCTTTCATTCCTTCACCATTAAACTTTTTAAGAGAATTATCTATGCTTGGGTCCTCCGCCTCTATGAAATCTACTTGTTCATTAACCCCTTCTCATCCGACGTCTGGTGCTATGCAAACCTGCTATCCAACAGGTCCATTATTCAGAAATCATTGATTGAACATATACTTTGAATTGTCATTTTTTTTCTTTTTCTCATTTGGAAAAACCAGTTTGACTAATGAATAAGGAGCCTCACACAGGTTCCACTGACCCTTCAGTTGAATTCAAACCCAATTCACCCTCTTTGTCCTCACACCAGCTTAACCTACTGCTTTGTGAGCTCCAAATAGGTTCAAGACTCCAGGGTCATGTTTCATTCTTCTTTCCTTTTCCCCATTCAACCCACTTCAGGAGTGTTGGCTTTTGGGTCTACTGCAGATGGTTGTTGTTAAAGACAAATGAACCAGGTCTCTGTGGTTCTTAACTAGAAGTGTGCTTCAGAATCACCTGTGTTAAAACAAATAAAGGCTAAACAGAAGTTTAAAAAAGGACTCCCCTAAGTCCTACTCCAAGTGGACTGAATTAGAATGTGGGACCTGATCAGAATATTCTCTCCCTCATCGTGCTCTGTGAACTGACCAGAGAGGACTCCTGCATTGTTCTCTGGTGGTTTTCTGTCTGCCTAGCCACATGGCAGCTAGCGGATAGGCAGGCAGACAGGAGCCTTGCTCCTGAGTCTTCTCAGCATCCAGCCTGGGGCTGGGGTGATACATACTGATTGGGTTTGAATATGCATCTCCAAATGCATCGAATGGATTGTATCTTTGTATTTTTATTTTATTTTTAAGACAGGGTCTCATTCTGTCACTCAGGCTGGAGGACAGTGGTATGATCTCAGCTCACTGCAGCCTTCACCTCCTGGCCTCAAGTGATCCTCCCCCTCAGCCTGCTGAGTAGCTGGGACCACAGGCATGCACCACCATGTCTGGCTTATTTTTGCTTTATTTTTTCTAGAGACAGGCTCTCACTATGTTGCCCAGACTGGTCTCAAACTCTTGGGCTCAAGCCATCTGCCTGCCTAGTTGTCTCAAAGTGCTGGAATTGTAGGCTTGAACCCAGCCCTTTTTTCTTCTTTTAAAAGCTAGGAACAAGGTCTTGCTCTTTCACCCAGGCTGGAGTGCAGTGGTGCAATCATAGTTTACTGCAGACTTGAACTCCCGGGCTCAAGTGATTCTCCCACTTTGGCCTCCCAAAGTGTTGGGATTACAGGCTTAAGCCACCATGCCTGGGCGAAATGGATTGTATCTTTAAGAAGTATCTAGCCTGCCATGTAATTTAGGACATGTGTTTGAGCCAGGTGATCCTTCACATGATGGATCTGGCGGTGGAGATGGGGGCTTCTAATGTACCACTGTCCCCTAATAAGTTGCTGCAAAAATAATGGCAGAATAATCCAATAATCCATCAGAAATTGGTGTTAAGACTTCAAGAAGATGTATACAACATCATTCTGAACTGATAGCCTCAGTTCAGAGCCCTCCTGAACCACCATGGCCTGTGAGGCACAAGACCCCGGCTCACTTATCCGGCCTGGTCCACTTACTTACTCTAGCGTCCATCCCTAGTCAGCGGCAGGGTTGTAGTTGGTCATGTATGGGTTGCTCATCCAATGGACATTCAATCAGTTAGTTGGCCATTCATTCATTCATTCATTCATGCAGGCATCCAGTTATAAACACATCCATTCACCCACTCAACAGAAATCTGCTGAGAGCCTACTACGTGCTGGGAACTATTTTCACATCGGAGACAAAACAGAGGGTGACATGAAGAGCACGGCCCCTTTGGAGCCTACGGTGATGGCGCTGAGCGGTTTCACAGGAGACCTCCTGCCCCAGAGGATCAATGCCCAGCACCTGGCTCATCCTCCCAACACCCCCAGCTCTTTTCCTGCTTTGCTCCTTCCAGCTGGGGCTAAGCATGGGGTTCCAACCCCGCTGGTGAGAAGCTCGAGGTAGGGATGAAGCGGAGAATGGGAAAGGTGGCACGAAAACAAGGATGTAACGGGAACGTTGTTGGAAAGGTGGCGTGGACAGACGACCCTAGCGTGGCCGGGAGCATATTTCCAAGTTGCTGTGAGCATCCTCTTTGGGGGAGGGGCGGGAAGGGAGAAGAGGGGAGGGGGACGGACGCGGCGAGGCGAGGACTGGGAGATCCAGCCTCCGGGCGCCGCAGCTCGGCCACTCTGCCCGGGAGGCTGGGCTCTCGGGACGCCGGCGGCGGCCGAGGGGCTGGCGGCTGCTGGGCGCGGGGCGGCGCGGCGGGGGCGCGCGGCAGGAGGGGCTGTGCGCGGCGCGGCCCCCGAGCGCACCGGGCCTGCCGAGGAGCGCGCTCCCGGCCGGGCTCGGCGCCGGTTCCCCGAGCCTGGGCGGCCGCCCGGCAGCCCCCTCGTCGGACCATGGCGACTGACAGTGAGTGCGCTCCGGCCGCGGAGGCCCGGGGTAGGGGGAGGCCGCGGTGTCCAGGGTGGGAAGTTCTCCGCTTTCAAACGCTGCCTTTGTGCTGGCTCGCGGGAGCAGCGGCCGGGTCCCTCTCCGCTCATCACCCTTGGCTGCCTGGCGGGGCTTGAAAGGGCAGGTGGCCCTGGCGGCGCGCCCCGCGAGGGATGTGGCAGAAGGGCGTGCGCCCGGCGCCGAGGCGGAGGGGACTCTCAATGCCGTGTGGCAGCGGGGCCTGCCATCGCCGCCCTTCGCGGGCACTGCCCCCAGGCCCAGAGCCAGCCTTCAGCGAGCCGGGCAAACGAAGGCACTGCGCGTTTTTGGCGCTGTGAGTTCAAGGTTCGCCTCGAGTTCTGGGTCGGGTTTGTGCGTTTTGCCTTCTGGGAATCAGGATGGCTTGCAGGGCTCGGCTGCCCTGTGGCCCACGGGCTGTATTCGCAGCTGGCAGCACAAGGCCGGCTGGAGACCGCATCTGGTTACCATGGTCAGTGGATGGGAGGAGTGCCTGGAGACATCAGGTTGAAACTGAATGGAAGCGTTGGAAGGCGCTGGGTTGGCCTGCTTTTGGCATCTTGGCACCGCTGCTCTTATGGCTCAGTGCCTTTGGAAATTGGAATCCCGTCTATGAAAACTGGTTAAGTTAGTTGCATTTGAAGCCAGATACGTATTAGTGAAGCTTCAAAGGGAGTTCAGAGTAAAACCAAGTCACACCTGCCATACCTAGCATCCAAAGTCCCTAGCACAGGCTTGGCGCATGTTGGGGACGTCATTAGGTGAGTGAATGGGGCTGGATGTGGTGGCTCAGGCCTGTAATCCCAGCACTTTGGGAGGCCGAGGCAGGAGGATCACTTGAGCCCAGGAGTGTGAGGCTGCTGTGAGCTATGACCCTGCCATTGCACTCCAGTCTGGGCCACAGAGGAAAAAAACAAAAGATGGAATGGTGTGCTGGCTACAGAGGCCCTTTGGAAGGTATTTTTTTGAGGTGAGGAGGAAAAGAGATGGGAAAATGAGATGTCAAAATGTCTGCAATAATTTATTATTTTTCTTGTAAACAATTATCCCAGCCAAGAACACAGCTTTAGGATAGTGTAGAGAGCTTGAGTTTTTGTAGTCAAACAGGCCTGTATTTTATCTCTCTAGAATTCACTAGCAGTGGGACCTTGGCACTGTCCTCAGTTTCTCTAAATTAGGACAAGGCTGTCATTCATAGCTCTCACAGTCGTTGGGCACACAGGTGGCCTTCAGTAAATGGTGGTTGCCCTGTCCCTGCTGTTTTGTGTGTGGGATACCACCATGCTGTCCTCCTTTTTAAAGAGAAAAACGTTAATCAGGTGTTTCCAGTAAAATCAGCTAATCTGGGCCAAATTTCCCTTTCCTCAGCTCTGTTCATTTATACAAAGTGTGGTTCGGTTCATGTGTGTGTTTAGAAAAAAAATTATGGTTGAGGCTCTACTTCACAAAGTAAGACTCAACAAAGAAGGAGATCATGAGATTTGGCCTTATTCAGGAAAAACAAAGGCAAAGGGGTTCAAAGTATCTACCAGCAATTATGCATCACACACATGCACTAAGACACTGTTCTGCTATTTATTTTATGTTTTGGTTAAGATGAAACATTTAGTACCCTAGAAATATAAACTGAGATGCTTCCATGCCAATTTATTTAGATTAATGTTTCTTCTACTTCCTTATATGGTATATTCAACTGTACTGAAGAATCAAACTTTTGCCCATTGATTTTGTTTATGAAAAAATTATGATGATATTTGACCATCTCAGCTCTTGAGCAGTTTTTTAGGCTCAATCTTATGTTCTTTCTTAGCTGAGACAGAGCTTGAAATCTGAAAGGTTTCCAAACTGTGGAGAAACATTATTTTGTCTTTGTTCTTATTCAAAAGTAATGTGAGAGGCTTACTATGTGTCCCTAGTATCAAAAGGGAGAGAAGGAAAGTATTCTCTGTCAGTGTCTTGAAAAATTTCCCACAAAGCTTGGCCACATCTGCAGCCCGAAGTCCCACAGCCTTCTGTTAGCGTGGAGGTGATTCTGAAAATGTAGAGCCCAGGGCTTCTCCCAGATATAGAGTTCTTTAGTTAGCTCTGGTTCTTAGTCCTAGTTGCATGTTAGAATTACCCCAGAGAGCTTTAAAAAAGACCCTGACATCAGTATTTTTAAAAAGGAGGTCTTAAACTTTAACATGCATCAGAGTTACCTGGAGGGCTTGTTCAAACAGATTGCGGGACTTCACTCCCAGAGTTTCTGATTCAGTAAGTCTGGGGTGCATCCTGAGAATTTACATTTCTAACAAGTTCCAGTGATACAGGAACTACTGTTCCTCTGTCCTTCTTCTTACCTCTGCAGGTGAGGAAATGACAGGTGAGAGGCAGGTAGGAACAGAGTGATGATCACTTCTTTAGCAGTCCTGTCTTGTCACTGTGCAGTGACTACATGACCTTGATAAGATCAAATCAAACCTGGGCACAATATTGCCTTAGGGCTGTAGCTGACGGCTTCCCTCAACCCCCATTTTTCTCCCCCACAAAATTTCCCCTTGAGGGAAAAATTGGTTCTAAAACCAGGCGAAATCCAAGTGTTCTATTCCAGTCATTTCTGGAGAGAATCCAGAAAGACCTTCTATATGAATGTAGCATGTAAATTATATAAAATATGGAGATATTTTTAAAATATTTGCCTGGAAACTTATAATATTCACAAAAAAGAACATAGCCAATAGAAAATGTTCTTATGTCTAGATAGCATGCTGTCTAAGGGCAGATTCCAGAGGAGAACAGGAGAGCTCGAGAGCTTCAACTTGGTTTTCAGTAAGTTATCATGAAATCGTGAGGAACTCTGAGATCCCAGTCTGTTATATAAAGTGGTGGTACTTGGGTACTTGAACTATTTCATGATTTCCTCAGTGACAAGTATTCCAGATAATATTTTGTTTCCAGAACACAAAAGTAGTGAAGTACTACTTTTCTTTTTTTTATTCCATTTATGGCATTTGTTGCATTATTAGTACTTCCTTTTATAGGTGTTTATTTTTGAAGTCACTTTAGTCTGTTTGTAAGAATAATTTCTTAGGAACAGCCAGGCATGTTTAGGTAATGTTGGAGGCAAACCTAAGGCAATATTGTGCCCAGGTTTGATTTGATCTTATCTAACTCTCTCATACCCTGGAAATCTTGGGCAGTTTTCAGGTGGATGTGTCTTTGGGGCTGTGATGGATGAGCATTTGGTATTGTAAAAGGAGACGTCTGTCCCCGTTTGGGTGCTCCTGGTTTCCTGGTGGATCTTGTGTCATTTTTGCCTGTTCCATCATAGGCTGACGTTCCTGCCCTGCAGTCAGTCTCCACCAGCAGCCACTTTTTCCCTTCTTCTTTCTTGCTGGTAAGCTGCAGTTTCCTTTCTTCCCATCCTGTCTACTCCATCAGCAGTTTCCACTCAGTGCTCTGTCCTGGAAGAAGGTGGGTGGGGGTGGGGGATCAAATATAAGCCCTCAACAAGTCCAGGTTAGAAACCAGTGCTGTTTAGCACTGGTGACTTGAGATGTTCAGGTGACAGTGACTTGAGATGTTCAGGATTTCAGATGCTTAGACTTTAAAAGAAAATTGCTTCACTTTGGCTGAAAATGGACGGAAAATCTTGAGTTAAATGACTTCTAACCCTAGTCATTATTAAAAAGTTTATAAATGATGCCAACTAAAAAATATAGACCAAGAGAGTTAGAAAATTACTACTTTGAAACCATTATAGCAATTATTCAATCAAGATTCATCCATGGATGCTGAACTGTTACGTGAAAATTTTAAGAGGAATAGAATTATTTACATTGTTAAAGAATTTCCCCCCGGGGCAACCCATTTCTTTAGGATCCCTCTCTGTTGCAGAGAGCACTTCTTTCTTTCTTAGTTAAGAACTTCCACTCTTGGCCTGTGGTGGCTCATACCTGTAATCTCAGCACTTTGGGAGGCCAAGGCGGGTGATTCACGAGGTCAGGAGATCGAGACCGTCCTGGCTAACACAGTGAAACCCCCGTCTCCACTAAAAATACAAAAAATTAGCCGGGCATGGTGGCGGGCGCCTGTAGTCCCAGCTACTTGGGAGGCTGAGGCAGGAGAATGGCGTGAACCCGGGAGGCGGAGCTTGCAGTGAGCCAAGATCGCGGCACTGCACTCCAGCCTGGGCAACAGAGCAAGACTCCATCTCAAAAAAAAAAAAAAAAAAAAAGCATTTTCCTCAAAGATTGTTTTTTAATTGGAAGATGGGGGAAAACCTGGAGTATACTTACTTAACCAAATAATCAAAGTTAACATTAACAATAATGGGGCTGGGCACGCTGGCTCACACCTGTAATCCAAGCACTTTGTGAGGCCGAGGCGGGTGGATCACCTGAGGTGAGGAGTTGGTGACCAGCCTGGCTAACATAGTGAAACCCTGTCTCTACTAAAAATACAAAAAATTAGCCGGGTGTGGTGACAGGAGCCTGTAGTCCCAGCTGCTTGGGAGGCTGAGGCAGGAGAATCGCTTGAACCCAAAAGGTAGAGGTTACAGTGAGCTGAGATCACGCCATTGCACTCCAGCCTGGGCAACAAGAGCAAAACTCCGTCTCTAAAAAAAAAAAAAAAAAAAAAAAAGGAAAGAAAAAAAGAAAAAAAAGAAAAAAAAAAAGGAAACAATAATGGGACAAACTGATATCCTGTACTTCCTGATATGAAGCACCGAGAAGGACACAGTGCCACTTATTGTGCCACAAATGTATAACCTGGTTCTGATCATGAGGAAACATCAAAGGCAAATCAAGAGACATTCTATAAGTCAATGTCATGAAAGCTGGCTGAGGCACTGTTCAGATTGAAGAAGCCTAAAGAGACCACTAAATGCAATGGATGATTTCAGGTTATAGCCTAGATCAGGGAAAAAAATGTGACAAAGGACAGTATGGTGATAATTGGTGAGATTTGAACATGGCTTGTATACTGGATAATAGCATTGTATCAGTGTTAAATTTCTAAAATTTGGTATTTTTATTGTGGTTGACATGGGACATGATATCTGCACCTAAATGTCAAATGCTTTAGGAAAAAAGGATATATGCATGTATGTGTGCATTTATATGTATATGTGTATCATATGAGAGAGAAAGCAAATGTGGCCGAAGGTTAGCATTTGGTGAATTTAGGAGTTCCTTGTGCTGTTCTTGTAGCTTTTCTGCAAATTTGGCGGAGAGGGAGTTTATAAATGAAAGCACTGAGATATTAATCTGTATTCTAGGCTTTATGGTCTGATACTATTGAGTTTACTTTGTGAAATAAATAACGTTGGACTCCTAACTCTGTTGTGAAGTGATAATGTTAACAAAACATTTTATTAGGGAAAATTTCATGTACACAAGAAGAGAGAATAATATAGTGAACCCCCATGTATCCAGGTCACATAGCTTTAATGAGCATTGGCATTTCACCAATCTTGTTGTATTTATCTCCACTTCCACCCCCACTTTTCTGGGAGAGGCATTTTGAAGGAAAATCCAAGACATCATGATGCTTCACTGCCCCTCTGTGCACACTTCCCTCCTCATAATCCCCATGCTGTTATCAGACTTCAGTAGCAATTCTGCAATAAGAGATGACAGCAGCCAGGTGCGGTGGCTCACACCTGTAATCCCAGCACTTTGGGAAGCCGAGGCGGGAGGATCACGAGGTCAGGAGTTTGAGACCAGCCCGATCAACATGGTGAAACCCCATCTCTACTAAAAATGCAAAAATTATCAGGGCGTGGTGGCACACACCTTTAATCCCAGCTACTCAGGAGGCTGGGGCAGGAGAATCGCTTGAATCTGGGAGGCGGAGGTTGCAGTGAGCTGAGATTGCCTCACCACACTCCAGCCTGGGTGACAGAGTGAGACTCTGTCTCAAAAAAAAAAAAAAAAAAAAAGATGACAGCATTTAGATATTATTAACGTTGTAGAATAGCAGAGGTCTGTGGAATGTACTGATTTGACATATATGGGCTGTGCACTTGTTTTAAGTTTGAAAAGCTGACTAAGCCTGGGTAATTATAAACAGTGTAGAAGAAAAGGTCTGTGAAGCTGCTTGTTCTTGTTTTGTTTTCTAAACTGCTCCTCCTGTTTTTAAACCAATAATTAAATTCTAGAAGAAAACATAAAGATGGTTATGGTGGCAATATTCTCAACCGATTTACCCCGTTAATGTTATCCTATTGAAACACTGTAAATCAGCATAAATAATTTCATACTGTTTGTAGAATTCCTATGTTTTTATTTCAGCATGGCATCTTTGAATTGGTAAACCCAGTGAAGCTTTTTCTTGACCAACCTGAGTTTCTAAATGAATGTAAAATTTGGTCAATATGTTTTATGATAGAAATGGGACAGATATCTTGGGAGGAATAAACCTTCCCTTCTCCTGAATATAGTAGATTTAGATGACATTTGTCCTTTTAGGTCACTAGGATATTATTTAGTCATTAACTATTATTTAGCATTATGAATGATAAGATGCCTATTATGCCATTTAACAATTATCTGTATATTAAGATGATAATCAAACTCACTGACAGTGCTTTGTAGTAGATTAGAAAGGTATCTGAAGTGCATATTACAAAAAACATTTTATGCACAGCTGTCATCCTTTCATTAAGGATTATATATATCTGATTTTAGGTAATTTAAATTTATGGATGGATATCACCCCTTTAGAATGAAATTTTCTTATTGTAAGAATATAATATTCTTCTGGCTTCTAATTGTAGGAATATAATAAGTCACATTCTATAGTTTTACTCACAATGGAGCAAAGATTAAGAGACATAAAATGATTTTACCCGCCCTGCATGAAAATGACCCTGGTTTATGTACTTAATTCAAAAGAGCACCGTAAACATAATCTACCAATTACAAGTAGGTTTTCAATTGGCTTAGCTCAATAGAAATTGCAAAAGATTGATGAACTGAGTGTGGTATGGTGGAAGAGAGCACAGGCCTGGTTCCAGAGGTGCCTGAGTTGTGAACTCTGGCCCTGCCACTCAATGGCTGGGTAACAGGTAAATTGTTTAACTTTCCAGAGGCTTTGGCTTATTCCACTCGGAGGAATTACAAGGAATAAAAGAGATGAAACGGAGTTGCTGGCACAACATATGCATTAATAAATGTCTGTCCCTTTACCTGCTACAAGATCCTTCCCATGGCATGTACCTCCCCATAGGGTATACCTCATATTATGAGAACAATCTGACTCTCAGAAACAGGGTGCCTAGTCATTGATTCCATTTTTTGTGTGTGAGGAATATAAAATTAAGAACAAATGATCTGCGTACAAATGTAAGACTAGGGAAGAGAATCTAGGACAAGCACCCAAAGGTGCAGAACTCAGATTTTAAATAGAAGTATTAATCATGTTTTCTTCCCCAATGCTTATTGTTTTGTGCAAGTGTACTTGTACCATGAGCATGTGGGTTTGTGAAATGTGCACACACACAACCTACAGAAACCTTGGGAGAGTTCACTGATGGGCTCTGAAAAGGGCTACAAGAGCTGCCTCTTTGAAAACCCCAAGAGGGTTTTCAGCACTTCTCTGCTGATGTACATTTGGTGATCTCTCTGGGCTTCATGGCCTACCCCTCTCAGGAATGACTGATGGATGGCTATAGCACTGGGTGGATATGCTTCAGGGTACCTTTTCAGAGATTTTTTTTTTTTTTTTTTTTTGAGATGGAGTCTCTCTCTGTCACCCAGGTTGGAAAGCAGTGGCACGATCTTGGCTCACTGCAACCTCCACCTCCTGGGTTCAAATGATTCTCCTGCCTCAGCCTCCTGAGTAGTTGGGATTACAAATGCCTGCCACCATGCCCGGCTAAGTTTTGTATTTTTAGAAGAGACAGGGTTTCAGCCTGTTGGCCAGACTGGTCATGAACTCCTGACCCCAAGTGATCCGCCTGCCTCACTTTTCAGAGTTTAATGCCCTCCTGGCTCTGAAGTTTTATAAAAGCCCTTTCAATGATGTTGATAAGCCTGAAAAATTTCTGGCTGTTCCATTATTGAGCTTTAAAAAGGCTTAATATTCTAGTAATACCCATACATAAATGACCTTGTCTCCACTGGTCCTGACCTTAGCCATCCAGCCCTTCCTTCTGGGAGTAGCCTTTCTTTGTCTCAGATATCTGCTCTGGGATCCTCCCCACTGCCCATGTTGACATTCCCTGTCTCTCTTGCTTCCCAGCTCTTGCTCTAACTCCCCATATCTGCAAATCTGCTTTTCCCTTTGGTTTCACTAGTCTTGGTATTTTGGCTGAGGCATGCCAGCCCCATTAGTGTCAGGTTTGCAGAGCCCTTACGAGCTGGGCTGCCTTCAACAGCCCTCCCCTTCTTCTCCACAGGAAGAAGGTAGAGGGTGACCCCTCTCCCTTAATCCCTATCATCCTATTTCTTAGAATTTTTAGAGGTTCATTACAATATCTTTCCTAACTAGTCCAAATCAATTGTTAGATTTTAGTGGTGATAATTAGAAACATAGTCATATTTTCTACAGTGTTTTATTTATACTCCCCTATATTTGTTATCTATTGCTGCATAACAAATTACCACAAAGCTAGTGACTTAAAAAAACACTTATCTGTCATTCCACAGCTCTGTAGGTCAGGAGTTTACATTGTTGCAATCAAGGTGTCAGCTATGGCTGGGCTCTCATCTGAAGGCTTGAGTGGGGCAGATCCACTACTGAGCTCACAGACAATGACAGGATTCAGACTCTTGCAGGCTGATGGACTGAGGGCCTCAATTTCTTACTGGCTTTTAGCTAGAGGCTACCCTCAATTCCCTTCTATGTGAACCTCCCAGTATGGCCTCTTGCTTCATCAAAGCCAGCATGGGAGAAAGTCTCCTAGTAATAGAATCATGCAAGTGACATTCCGTCACCTCTGCTGTAGTCTCTTGGTTAGTAGCAAGTCATAGGTTCTTTCTTAACTCAAAAAGAAGGGATTAAACAAGGGTGTGAGTACTAGCAGATGGGGATAATCATAAGCCATCTTAGAATCTGTCTGCTATACTCCCCATGAAACTTTTACATCTACTTCTTCAATTAGATTTTTATTTGGAGTATTACATTTCCTCTTTAAGACTTTAGATATCATTGGGATGGTGTACTAGTCAGGGTTCTCCAGAGGGACAAAGCCAATAGGATATATCTATAAAAATGGATTTACTAGGGGGAATTGGCTAACATGATCACAGAGGGAAAGTCCCATCACAGGTCATCAGCAAGCTGGAGAACCAGAGAAGCCAGTGGCATGGCTCTCAGAGAGCCTGGTAGCATGGCTCAGTCCAATTCCGAAAGCCTCAAAACTGGGAAAGCCAACAGTACAGCTCTCAGTCTGAGGCCAAAAGCCTGAGAGCTTGCTGGTACAAGTCCAATAATCCAAAAGCTGAAGAAGTTGGAGTCTGACATCCAACGGCAAGAGGAGACAGTCCTGCTCTGGGAGGGAGAGAAAGAGCAGAGGTGAATCCCCCATCTTTTCCCGTACCCCTTCTTTGTCCTAGCAGGGCCACCAGCCAGCTGAATGGTGCCTATCCACATTGGTCTTCTTCTCTTAAACCACTGACTCCTGCGTCATTCTTCTCTGGAAACACCCTCACAGACACATCCAGAAACACTGCTCACCAGCCATCTAGGCATCCTTCAATCCAGTCAAGTTGACACCTACTAACCATTGCAGGTGGTAAAGCCTGAAATAATCGCCTTGGTCAGAGAAGAAATTGTTTTCTTCTTTCTAACCTGAGAGCTGTTGCACTGTAGAAACCATGGCGCTGGAAGGGTAATTTTTGGTGTTTGAGCTGCTATTGGGAAAGTCCATCTGAATAAGAGGCTGCTGTGGTGAGCTCTGAAGAAGCAGAAGGCAGTATGCTTTGTGAATTTTATGAAAACGTTACAGATTTATAAAAATGAAAACACTCAAATTGTCTCATTTTTGGAAACATTAAGAAGCACAGGAAGTCAGGATGAGACTCTGAAACTCAGGTTGAAAGTGGGTAAAAGGCACAGAGTGTGACAAATGAGGAAGAATGATACCAAAGAGCAGCTGTTTTCTCATGGGGGAAAATGGACTGTTTCAGGGTACCTTGCCAAAGTGTGAGGCATCATATGGGGATAAGGTATTAAAGTTTTAAGGCTCTAATTTTTATTTTTTATTTTGTTTATTTCTTTTTTGAGACGGAGTTTCATTTTTGTCGCCCAGGCTGGAGTGTAGTGGTGCAATCTCGGCTCACTGCAACCTCTGCCTCCTGGGTTCAAGCGATTCTCCTGCCTCAGCCTCCTGAGTAGCTGGAATTACAGGTGCCTGCCACCATGCCTGGCTAATTTTTTGTAGAGACGGGATTTCATGATGTTGGCCAGGCTGGGCTTGAACTTCTGACTTCGTGATGTGTCCACCTCCGCCTCCCAAAGTGCTGGGATTACAGGTGTAAGCCACTGTGTCCGGCCTATTTTTTAATTTTTAATTTGTTTTTAAGAGACAGGGGACAGGGTCTTACTCTGTTGCCCAGGTTGGAATGCAGTGTAAAGTTTTAATATGCTTATGTTGTATACTCTTAATGATTTTATCCACTTCAAACTATTGCTTTGCCCTTACAAAAGGTGTGATAGAGGCTGGTTGTGGTGGCTAATGCCTGTAATCCCAGCACTTTGAGAGGCCGAGGTGGGTGGATTGTTTGAAGCCAGGAGTACAAAACCAGCCTGGCCAACATGGCAAAACCCTGTCTCTACTAAAAATACAAAAAAAAAAAAAAAAAGAATTAGCTAGGTGTGGTGGTGCACACCTGTACCTCCAGCTACTCGGAGGATGAGGCAGGAGAATCGCTAGAGCCTGGAAGGCGAAGGTTGCAGTGAGCTGAGATGGCACCACTGTACTCCAGTCTGGGTGACAGAGGGGGACCCTATCTCAAAAAACAGAAAACAGAGTGTGATAGAAATCTAGAAACTGGACAGTGACTGGCTGCTTTATGATACAGTTCCGTGCGACAATAAACTGCTGATTGAATTCTTGCTTTAAGATGATTGTCTTAGAGTTTAAAATATGAAAGTATTCTCAAGAGTTTGGTTAATGGAAAGTACTGATTTTATTCTATGTCTGTTTCTTGAAACTCTGAACACTATTTCTAATCAACTTAAGGCTATCCCACTCTTTATGAACTCAGTTGGATCCTGGAGACAAAAATTTTTATTTTATCTGAGAAAATTGGTCTATATAAAATGAATACAAAGAGAAGAGTCTGAACTCACTTTATTAAAAAGGGTTCTTTTCTCCACTGTGGCCCGAGTCACATGCTGTTCTGTTTGCTCTTTGAAATCTTTGTCAACTCTTCCATTCAGAATCTGTCACTCATTTTATTCATATTTCTCATATACTTTTTCTTTTTTGGCCTTGTTCGAGTCTATATTCTCCTTGAAGGAAAGAACTACTTCTGCAGATATTTCCTCGATTTTGTTTTCTATTGAATATACATAGTGATAGCTTATATATAATAAGCATTTTATTTTATTTTATTTTATTTTTTGAGATGGAGTCTTGCTCTGTCTCCCAGGCTGGAGTGCAGTGGCAGGATCTTGGTTCACTACAATCTCCACCTCCCGGGTTCAGGCCATTCTGCTGCCTCAGCTTCCCGAGTAGCTGCAGGCACCTGCCACCATGCCCAGCTAATTTTTTGTATTTTTAATAGAGACAGGGTTTCACCATGTTAGCCAGGATGGTCTTGATCTCCTGACCTCATGATCCATCCGCCTTGGCCTCCCAAAGTGCTGGGATTACAGGCATGAGCCACTACGCCCGGTTATAATAAGCATTTTTATGTTTGACAAATTCATTCTGTTTATCTACTGTGAGGCTGCTATTTTTTCCTGCATCCCATCCTTTACTCCAGCAGTTCCCAAAGTGTGAACTCAAGGTAATGGTGGTCCCTAAGACTTTCAGAGGGTCTGCAAGGTCAAAACTACTTTCATAATAATAAGAATGTATTTGTCTTCTTTCTCTCATTTTATTGAGTGTACACCAAAATTTGCAGAGGGGGCGTGACGAGCTATGACTTCATCACCCTGTGGCTAATCGAACTTGTGCTTGTATATGCTTCTGTTTTTAAATTTTCTCATCTTTAATTTTGAATATTGTACATATCAGTAAATAAAACAAAAACTAAAGTGCTTTGGGGTCCTGAAAATTTCAAAGTAGAAAAGAGCCCTAAAACCGAAAAAATGAAAAACTGCTTTTACTCTGTCATAGGTTATTCTGGAACAAATCCTCTATTAGCATCTTGAAAAATGAAGTGTGATCCTTGGTGGTTCTTTCACATTTGAGAGTGGGGCACCAAAATAGCTTCTAAGGGCAGGGTTGTGGGCTGCTTTACTTGCTGTGTCACTTCAGGGTGATTATTCAGGATTCCATTTCACTGTGGCCCCAGCTCTTGGTATTTGTAGATGTAGTAAGTCTTCACTTAATGTAATTGATAGGTTCTTGGAACCTGTGGCTTTAAGTGAAACAACATATAAAAAAACCAATTTTGCTGGGTGCGGTGGCTCAAGCCTATAATCCCAGCACTTTGGGAGTCCGAGACGGGCGGATCACGAGGTCAGGAGATCGAGACCATCCTGGCTAACACGGTGAAACCCCGTCTCTACTAAAAATACAAAAAACTAGCCGGGCGAGGTGGCGGGCGTCTGTAGTCCCAGCTACTCCGGAGGCTGAGGCAGGAGAATGGCATAAACCCGGGAGGCGGAGCTTGCAGTGAGCTGAGATGCGGCCACTGCACTCCAGCCTGGGCGGCAGAGCGAGACTCCGTCTCAAAAAAAAAAAAAAAAAAAAAAAAAAAAACCAATTTTACCATAGGGTAATTGATATAAACAAGAGTTAAATTCCTGGCTGGGGCTCTTGCCTGTGATCCCAGCACTTTGGGAGGTGGAGGCAGGTGGATTGCTTGAACCCAGGAGTTTGAGACCAGCCTGGGCCACAGAGTAAGACCTCGTCTCTACAAAAAGAATACAAAAATTTGCGTGCTTGTAGTCCCAGCTACTTGGGAGGCTGAGGTAGGAGGATGGTTTGAGCCCAGGGACATTGAGGCTACAGTGAGCTGAGATCATGCCATTGATTCCAGCCTGGACAGCAGAGCAAAACTCTAGAAGTTTCTATGGTGTATTTCTGGTAACAAAACTTCTAAATAAAGACCCCAAGCCCTTTAATATTAAACATAGAAATGAATGTGAGTTATATATACATTTAAGAAAGATTAATAAAAACAAGTAAGATAATTATCTAATTTTTGGTGAATCAGTGAGTAATAGTGGCTTATAGTGTGGTGGGCTAAATCAATGAATTAACTTTTGCATAGTGAAAACTGTCAGGAGTACTTCCTGCTACCCCGTAGTTCAAAAAGCAAACAAGGGCTTGCTGAGTGCTTTCATAGTGCATCATTTATTTTTGTGTATTGGTATGGTTATAATATACTTTATGAATTTTTGTCTTATAATAATTTGTTTTTATTTCTTCATTTTTCAACTCACTTATTCCCATTCAGGGTTGTGAGTGGCTGGGGCCTGTCCTGGCAGCTCAGGTGCAAGGTTGGAACCAGCCCTGGACAGGACGCCATCCCATCTCAGGGCACTCACACACAGCCACACTCATTGACACTGGGATCATGTGGACATGCCAGTTCACCTCATGTGCACGTTTTTGGGATGTGGGAGGAAACTGGGGCACCCAGAGCAAACCTATGCAGACATGGGCAGAATGTGCAAACTCCACACAGACAGTGGCTCTGGTCAGGAATAGAGTGTTTTGTTCTCATCAGCGTTATAACAAAACAGCATTATTCGAGAACCTGCTGTATTTTTTCTGGGCCCAGTAATTTTCTTTAGAGATGAAGATTCCAGTTTCCTGTCTCTGTCTCTCTCCCTGAAAGTACTGCTGGGCATAAGCCTAGTTGTCATTATTTTGTGAATCCAGGAGGTGAAGAGACCCGGCAGACTTCTCTTTTATTATCATGGACTCTTCCTGAATGCTCCATTTTTGGTACAGAACCTCATTCTTGCCACGAGGGATGCCTGGTTTCCAAACCCAAAGCCTCTCTGCTTTTATTTCTCCAGAGATTAAACAGAGGTCCATGTAGACTTGGTATATTAGTCAGCTGGGACTCCCATAACAAAATACCACTGTCTGGGTGCTTAAACAACACACATGTATTTACTCACAGTTCTAGAGGTTATAAGTTCAAGACTGAGGTGCCAGCAGGGTTGGTGTTTGGTGAGGCCAAACACAACTTATAAATACCCCATCCCCTTTTAATATTCCTGGCTTGCCGGTGGCACCTTCTTTCTGTGACCTTACCGGGGTGGAGGAAAGAAAGCTCTTGTGTTTTTTCCTCTCCATGTAAGCCCACCAGTCCTATTAAATTAGAGTCCCACCCTTAGGACCTTATTTAATTTGAACTACCTCTTTAAAGATCACCCTTATGACCTTATTTAATTTGAACTACCCCTTCCTCCTATATCTCCAAATATAGTTGCATTCGGAGGTAGTGGAGTCAGGGCTTCAACATATGAATTTTCGGGAACAATTCGATCCATGACACTTAGGAAGGGAATAGTCCTCTGGCTTAATTGTTGGCTGCTGGATCTGGTGGAGGCTTGGCTCTCTAAATATCCTTTTCGCCAATTCCCCTGTTTTCAGCCCTATCTCTCTTCCCCACCTTCTGAGGGAACAGGCACCTACAATGACAGAACCATTCTGGGATTCTGCTGCATGAATCAGCTAGCCTGTTGTGGCATTTCCCCTGTGTAGGTGCCTTGCAGAGTGAAGAAAGATGGTGAGACATAGTTTCTAGCTATATCCTTCTCATCTTCCAAATATGTGTTGATCTTTCTCATCTGCTACTGTTTCTCCCTTGCTCTTTTTGTCGATGTTGGTTTTTACCTTAAAATTCTTTTCTCTAAGAAATCTGAGGTGCAGTAATAGAGATAAAAGCGTGTTCAGTCTACCATTTTACACTGGAAATGAGTCATTGATAGAATAATCAATGTTATTGATTGTTCTAATGTTAATCAAAGGTACATTGCTGGGATTAGACCTATTGGTCATGATTTTTTTTTTTTTTTTGGTTATTCTATTTCCCCTTCTCTACCTTATTTTGGATTATTTATACACATTTTTGATATTTATTGCCATGTTTTGTATGTTTTTAAGTGGAGTGGGAACTACACTGTGTATACTGAACTTCTCACTGTCTACTTAGAATCAATATTTCACCACTTCAATGGAATATGTAATTCTTACCACCATATAAGTCCCTTTATCTGCTCCTCTATTTTTTATATATTATATTTCACATTCTCTTATGGGCCAAATTGTATACACCCCAAATCCATATATTGATGTACTAATCCTCAGGACTTCAGAATGTGACTGTATCTGAAGCTAGGGTTTTTAAATATGTAATTCAGTTAAAATGAAGTTAAAATGAGGTCATTAGAGCGAGCCCTAATTCAATATGACTAGTGTCATTATAAGAAGAGGAGACTTGGACGCAGACACAGAGAGGATCATGTGAAGACACAGGAAGAAGATGGCCATCTATCTACAAGCCAAAGAGAGAGGCTCCAGAAGAGACCAACCTTGCTGGCACCTTGCTCTTGGAATTCTGATCTCCAGAAATATGAGAAAATTTTACTGTTTAAACTCCACAGTTTGTGGTACTTTGTTATGGTAGCCCTAGCAAACTAATACACATACTTTTTGCCTTCAAAAATCAAACATATTTTAAAGAATTCATAAGAAGAATGGTTTACTATGTTTACCAAGATATTTATCATCATCGTTGCTCTTCTTTCACTCCTGGTGATCTGGATTTCTCTTAATAATATTTCCCTTCTGTCCAAATAACTTCCTTTAGCAATTCTTTTAGAGTAGGATTGCTGGCAACAAGTTTTCTTAGTGTTCCTTCATCTAAAAATGTCTTCATTTCCCTTTTGTTCTTGAAGGACATTTTCACTGGTATAGAATTCTGACTTGACAGTTGCTTTATTTTAGCACTTGAAAAATGTGCCACTTCCACCCCAACAAAATAATCATAGGATCTGAAAATGTGGTGAAGACTTGGTAGAAATGGAAAAGAAGAAAAACACGTAGAGTTATACAGATTGTTCTGAGTGTAAAGGAGAATTCGATCCTATCTGATACCATAAATGTATAAATCTGAATACACATCTCAGACACTATGTGCAGTGACAGTTTGTCCTTTGGCTGAGGGTGAGGACCCTGCGTACTCTCAGACACAGACAATACAGATCCAACTCTTTCTCCTTTTTCTCGCTGTGCAAAGCATATGCACAATCAAGGAAATGTTAGGGAAAACACCACCACCAATTCGACCAGGAACAAAACACTGATCATAAAGTCTATGGGCTTAGACAGACATTTGAAAAAGATAAGAATTGTAATGAAAAAATAAGCCATTATAAACCCAATGCTATTTCACATTGGAGAATATGTTATATTGGACAAAATAAAGTTTGCTAAAACCTATTTCCTCATTTTTATAATAATATCTACTATTTAGTGTTGTATTTTATGAATGGTATTTTAGTAGAGTTATTGGCATTCTATTTGACATATATTTAAGTCAATAAATATATGCTAAATATATTTGACATATATATTTATATATTTGACATATATATGTTATATAGAATATATTTATATATTATATATGACAACATATATTTGACATATAAATATACAAATATATATATTAATCTATTAATATATCACAAAAGAAAAAGTGCCACTTCCTTCTGGCCTCTATGATTTTAGATGTGAAATCCATGGTCATTTGGATTGTTATCCCACTATATATACTTTATCATTTCTGTCTGCTTTCAAGATGTTTTTATTGTCTTAAATTTTCAGAAATTTGATTATGATATGTCTGGGTATGGATTTCTTTGGGTTTCTCCTGTTTGAAGTTTAGT
Source organism: Piliocolobus tephrosceles (assembly GCF_002776525.5). Taxonomy (NCBI): domain Eukaryota; kingdom Metazoa; phylum Chordata; class Mammalia; order Primates; family Cercopithecidae; genus Piliocolobus; species Piliocolobus tephrosceles. The sequence continues at coordinate 45,552,384 of NC_045439.1, read as the reverse complement.
CAGGTTTTTCAATCTCTAGATTTATGTCTTTCCCCAAATTTGGGATATTTTCATAATTTCTTGAAATAGTTTTTCAGTCCTGAATTCTTTCTTTGATCCTTCTGAGATTTGGATGACACAAATGTTAGATTTTTTTGTTATTGTCCCACAGCTCCCTGAGTCTTTGTTCATATCTTCCTCCTAAACTTGTCTCTGTTGTTCAGATTAGACAATTTCTATTGATATACTTTCTTTTCTTTCTTTCTTTCTTTTTTTTTTTTTTTTTTTGAGGCAGAGTCTCGCTCTGTCACCTAGGCTGGAGTGCAATGGTGTGATCTTGGCTCACTGCAAACTCCGCCTCCCGAGTTCACGCCATTCTCCTGCCTCAGCCTCCTAAGTAGATAGTCCCCTGCCACCATGCCCGGCTAATTTTTTGTATTTTTAGTAGAGACGGGGTTTCACTGTGTTAGCCAGGATGGTCTCGATCTCCTGACCTCGTGATCTGCCCACCTTGGCCTCCCAAAGTGCTGGGATTACAGGTGTGAACCACTGTGCCCGGCTTTATTGATATGTTTTTAAGATCACTGGTCTTTTTCCTCTGTCATCTCCATTCTGCCACTGAGCCCAGCTAGTGAGTTAAAAAAAAATTAATTTATTGTATCTTTCAGTTCTGTTATTTTCAGTTTTGTTCTTTATATCTTGAGTATTTTTCGGAGACCTCTGGTTTTTCCATTTGCTTGAAGAGGGTTCATAATTTCTTGGAGCATTTTTATGATAACTGCTTTAAAATCCTTGTCATAAATTCCAACATTTGTGTCACTTTGATGTTGGTGTCTGTAGATTGTCTTATCTTTCAGATTTTCCCTGTTCTTGGTATGATGAATAACTTTGATGAATAACTTTGGATTGTATCCTAGACATTTTGAGTATTACATAATGAGACTCTGGTTTAGAGGCAATCAACGTGCTTGGGCTCAAAACTCATGTCTTATTCACTTTTGTGGGCTGTGACTTGAATGTCAATTTAGTTTTTATAGCCTTTGCCCTGCTCTTCTAATCTGCTCTATATAGTGTGTTATCCGTAGGTGAATTGAAATCTATATGATATTTCTCACCATAGTTCAGTTCCCAAAACTTTACTATGTTGATGCCAGATGATTTCATGCATGGACCATTTAGGGGTATGTACAGGACTTCATACCCAGATTTAACAAGATTTCTTCATCCAGTCCCCTCTTCTCCATAATCCTTCCTCACTCTCTAGTTGAGAGGAGGTAGGGCATTGCCTCTTTGCTGTGCTTCAGTTAGTAAGTGTAGGGTGGTAGAGTGCTTCTCCCTATAGTTCATGTGGGTTCTGTGGTTGCTATGCCATTGAAGAAGGGAAGGGGCACTGCTTCTTTCCTCATCCTGTCTTGGTTTAGGGCAGGAGTGGTCAACAGAGCTCCAACCCATTCCAGTGAGGAGGGGAAGGCATGCTACTTTTGCTGTTAGTGCCAGGCAAGGATGGTCATCAGGGCTCTTCACAGTGCCTGGTGGAGATGCAGAGAGATGCAGTTCTTTCATGGTGTTTGTCTAAAATACAATGATTATATTCAAAAGGGTTCTGTCTTGCAGCACTGTCCTCTTCCACATCCTTTGGCTAAGGGGATTGATTCTCAACTGGGGATAATTTTATTCCCCCAGATGACATCTGCCAATGTCTAAGACATTTTTGGTTGTCACAACTGGAGGGTTGTCACTGACATCTAGCCAGGGATGCTGCTAAATATCCTATAATACAGAGAACAAGATCCTATAGCAAAGAATTATCCAGCTCCAAATCAAAAGTGCCAAAGGTGAGAAACCCTGAGGGAGAGAGAGCAGACTTTTCTTGGAGCTTTTTGTTTTTTGTACTTATTCCATCTTGTCCGGAAATGGGGGTCCCTTCAACATTTTAATGTATTACATTTTAGTCCTTTATCATCTATCACTGATGATAATTATAACTTATAATTTATTTTTAGATAAATTGTCTTCCTCTGGTTGATTTTAAGAATTTCTCTCTCTCTCTTTTTTTTTAAATCTTAAATTTAGCCATTATGGGTATAGTGTGGATTTGTTTTTATTTAGACATTTTCTGTCTTAATTCTGACTTTCTAATTTTGGAAAATTCTTAGTCATCTCTTTGAGTATTATCTCTCTCTCTCATTCCCTTCTTTCCTTCTTAGACCTCTTTAAACTGCCATATGCTGGAGCATCTCTTTCTGTGTTTCTTATCTGTTAACTATGCATTGATTCATATTCATATTCTTTATTTCTCCTTTCTCCCTTCTCCACACCTTCTCTCTGGTAACTTCTCCAGATTTTTCTTCCACTTCGTTAGTTTTTTTTTTTCAGGTAAACTGGTCATTTATTAGCAGTGGTACGGTTTGGCATAACAGGTTTCCAGTAAATAGGCATGGAGTTGCATGGAGGTGACAGAGCAAGGCACAGACGCAGGACAGCATCTCTCACTTCTTCCACTCATTCTTGTCGTAGTCCCATTTGGCGGCAAAGCCCTGCACAGGGTTCACCTCATGTCCAGCACCCTCTTGGTCTGCATGGCCACGCACTATTTGTCAAAGATGTGCGGGATGGGGCCGTACACACAGCGCTTCTCCCAGATGATAATGAACAACGTGAAGCCAATGAAGAACATGGCAGCACCAACAACCGTCTTCCACTCGTTCGCACCCCTGTTCATCTCCGCAAAGCTCTCCTTGAACTGAATGCAATACAACTCGACTTTCTCGTCCATGGAGAAGTTGCTTCGGGAGGCCTTCTCCTCCTCCTTCAAGGCCTTCTATCTGGCAGACAGGTGCTTGACATGAGCCACATCAGGTAAGGGATAGTCACATCGATCCACATAAGCTGGGAGCGCATTGTCACCACTCTTCACATCATTTCCGTGTGCTCGTACAGACGCCGATTTGGAAATTGCTCGCTTGCCAACTAGGCTAAATACCCTGGTAGGCAACATTCTGCTGCTGCTGTCCACCACCACCACCCTTTATGCCGGGTGTCCCGCGACCCCAGTACTTTTTTTGTTTTGAAACTGAGTTTTGCTTTTATTGCCCAGACTGGAGCACAGAGGTGTGATCTCAGCTTGCTGCACTTCCGGCTCCCGGGTTCAAGTGATTCTCCTGCCTCCCGAGTAGCTGGGATTACAGGCACCTGCCACCATGCCCAGCTAATTTTTTGTGTTTTTAGTATAGATGGGGTTTCACCATGTTGGCCAGACTGATCTCGAACTCCTGACCTCAGGTGATCAGTCCACCTCGGCCTCCCAAGGTATTAGGATGACAGGCGTGAGCCACCGCGCCTGGCCCAGCCCAGTAGTTCTTTTTAAAGGTAGCTCTGTTCTATTATTTAACCTAGCAATAGTTTTGTTTTCCACTAATAATAGTTTTTATTTATAAGATTTTATTTGGTTATTTAAAATAAATCTGTCCCTTTGCCAGAGTATCTTATTCCTTCACCATGGTTTCTAAATTATTTTAAACTTGACTGTTTTGTAGTCCATTTGATTCATCTATTGTTTTCACTTCTTAAGGTGTCAATTTTCAAGTCTGCTGATTCACCCTCATGGTGATTCGTTTCCTCATGTGTTCTGTGATACTTAATCGTGCTAGTTCATCTTCAGTGAGTTTCCCATAAGCTTTGAGCTGTAAAATTATTTATTTCAATCTCTGTCTGTAAGGACAGAGATTTTCATGTTGTGTTTATTGGATCCCTAGGAATTTTGGTGGTCCTGGATCACTTTATAGTAACAATTCATCTTGGAGTATTAAAAACTCTATGGAGGAAACATTTAGACCCCTCATCCTGTGCAAGCCCAGGATTTCTATTTCTCATGGGTGGCTTTTTTTTTTTTTTTTTTTTTGAGACGGAGTCTTGTTCTTGTTGCCCAGGCTGGATGGAGTGCAATGGCACGATCTCAGCTCACTGCAACCTCCACCTTTCAGGTTCAAGTGATTCTCCTGCCTTAGCCTCCTGAGTAGCTGGGATTACAGGTGCCCGCCAACATGCCTGGCTAATTTTTGTATTTTTATTTTTATTATTTTATTTTTAATTTAATTTTTTTTTTTTTTTTTTTGAGATGGAGTTTCGCTCTTGTTGCCCAGGTTGCAGTGCAATGGCTTAATCTCAGCTCACTGCAACCTCTGCCTACCGGGTTCAAGCAATTCTCCTGCCTCAGCTTCCCGAGTAGCTGGGATTACAGGCATGAGCCACCATGCCCGGCTAATTTTGTATTTTCAGTAGAGACAGGGTTTCTCCACGTTGGTCAGGCTGGTCTTGAACTCCCGACCTCAAGTGAAGCGCCCGCCTCGGCCTCCCAAAGTGCTGGGATTATAGGCGTGAGCCACTGCGCCTAGCCAATGTTTGTATTTTTAGTAGAGACAGGGTTTCGCCATGTTGGCCAAGGTGGTCTCAAACTCCTGACCTTGTGATCTGCCTACCTCAGCCTCCCAAAGTGCTGGGATTACAGACATTAGTCACTGTGCCCAGCAGTGGCTTTTTTTTTTTTTATATGTAAATTTTAAACTCAAGGACCAGGGCACTCAGCAATTTCCTCTCTCTCTTTGGGCTAGCGAGCAGGCTGTGTACAGTTTCCTTTTTACTTACAGGACTGTTCTTTAAGGTGCAGGGCTTTATTCCTGCAGGGAGGTGGAGGTGGAGCTTCCAATCCTCCTTTTTTTCCCTGTGTCCCATAGCCTCAAAGTCTGAAACTAAAATTCCAGTGGATTACTGAAGCTCTGGCTTTGATTTTTAAAATTTTGGAATCTGGTAGATACTTGTTCTTTGGAAGTAAATTTTGCGTATTGGTTATATTTTATTCAGAATTTCCATGTGTTTTTAGTGGGAAGGATGCATCCATATCAGCTCTGTATACTACACGGTCAGATGTCCTGATTCACTTTTTTTTTTTTTTTTCTTTTTTTTGAGACAGAGTCTCGCACTGTCACCCAGGCTGGAGTTCAGTGGTGCGATCTTGGCTCACTGTAACCTCTGCCTCCCAGGTTCAAGTGATTCTCCTGCCTCCGCCTTCCAACTAGCTGGGATTACAGGTGCCCGCCACCGTGCCTGGCTAATTTTTTGTATTTTTAGTAGAGACAGGGTTCCACCATGTTGGCTAGGCTGGTCTCAAACTCTTGGTCTCTTGATCTGCCTTCCTTGGCCTCTCAAAGTGCTGGGATTACAGGTGTGAGCCACCGTGCCTGGCCATTTTTTTATTTTTTTTATTTTTTTGAGACAGAGTCTTGCTCTTGTTGCCCAGGCTGGAGTGCAGTGGTGCAATCTCGGCTCACTGCAACCTCCGCCTCCTGAGTTCAAGTGATTCTCCTGCCTCAGCCTCCCGAGTAGCTGGGATTACAGGTGTGCGCCACCATGCCCGGCTAATTTTGTATTTTTAGTAGAGATGGGGTTTCACCATGTTGTCCAGGTTGGTCTTGAAATCCTGACCTCAGGTGATCTGCCTGCCTTGGCCTCCCGAAGTGTTGGGATTACAGACGTGAGCCACCGCACCCAGCCCTGATTCACATTTGATATACAAGATCACCTATCCATCTATCCAATTGTACTGGTATATAAATACCGCTTGGTGCTTTGTGTTGTTCTCTTTAAATTATTCATTAAACACATTGCTGTATTCCAATTACCTATTGTTTGAAAAAGATGTGTGTTGATATATGATGGTATATAGCATAGCATTCCCATAAAACCAGGCATGTGTTTGGAAATATTTCTGTTTCCAAAGCACTTGTTTTAGTTTCATTAAGGCCTTAAAGAAACTTACCTTTTTATAAATCCTAATTTTTTATACCCATTTTGCATATGAAGATATTAAGAGAAATTGTTGCATTATTTGCTGTGATAATACATTTTCAAGGAAGAAGGCAGTGTGTGCTGATTTATAACTTCAAGAATGGCAAAAAACAGTTAATAGACTGCTACTTTGAGCAGCACTGACTAGTGGAGTAAATGTGTATAAGGACCTACTTTTTCACTAAATAGTACATTGTAAATGTTGTCTCATGAAAGGTGAATTTTTTTTTTTTTTTTTTTTTTGAGACAGAGTCTCACACTGTCACCCAGGCTGGAGTGCAATGGCATGATCTTGGCTCACTGCAACCTACTCCTCCTGGCTTCAAGTGATTCTCCTGCCTCAGCCTCCCAAGTAACTGGGATTACAGGCACCTGCCACCATGCCCAGCTAATTTTTTATATTTTCAGTAGAGATGCGGTTTCACTATGTTGGCCAGGCTGGTCTCGAACTCCTGACCTCGTGATCCGCCTACCTCAGCCTCCCAAAGCGCTGGGATTATAGGCATGAGCCACCGTGCCCAGCCAGGTGATTTTTTTTTATGATTGATTTTATCAATCACCTTTTAATGGCCATTTAGGGATTTTTAAAAGATCAAAAAACTACTGCCAGAATATTCCTGAATTTATCTTTTTACACTGTTTACTTCTCCTGGGTGTAGAACCGCTGAGTCAAAGGATGTACTCATTTAATATTTTGATGTTGCCAAATTTCCCTACAGAAAGAAATTTTCCTTCCCTACAGAAGGAAAATCAAAGTATGCAATTTATACTTTGATCAGCAGCACGTGGATAACAAAATCAAACAAAACTTTTCTACAAAAATACATTTTTAAACTACAGATAATGGAACAAAAATTTTCCTATCTGGCTCACAGAAACTTTTCCTGTCTTTCTTAACTTACAAGTCCCAGGTGAGTAAGACCTACTCTTATTGGCCTTTCAGAACGGTGGTTTCCAAAGTATGGTTACTGGACTAGTAGTGTTACCATCACTGGAACTTGTTAGAAATTTAATTAATCAGAACTTATGTCAGACCCATTGATTGAGAAACCCGGTGGAGCGCAGCAATCAGTGGTTTGATTAGCCCCGCAGGTGATTCTGGTACTTGCTAAAGTTTGGAAACCACTGGGCTAGGAGCAGCTTATCTTTATATAACCCAGAGGTCAGCTCAAGTCTTTACTCCCATATCCTTCATACAAATCATAGAATTTGAATTCCTGAGGGTTGATTTTTCATGGTCCCTTCCACCTCTTTGTGCCTGCATCTGCGTGTCTTGATCGCTCTACTTTACTGCTGGTGGCTGCTCTTGTGTCTGCATTGCAATGACCCAGATGGGCAAAGGAAAAGGAATCCATTTTCCTTAATTCACACAAACATCAGCAGTCCATTCACTTGAAAGGCATTTGAATATGTAGAAAACCAATGGATGGTTTGGAGGGATAGGAGAAGTTTCTATCTTGGTAACATAAACAGTTTAAAATTGAGTATTAAATGTACGCCTTCTGAAATCCTGTAGCCATTCTCCTACATTCCTTCCCCAGTCCCTCATTTTCCTCCCTGCTGCACCTCCCATTGGTTTGCTTTTTTCTTTAGAGTGATTTACTAATTCTATTTGTGTCCTTGTCTTCTGTTGTAATAACCAGGATTTTTATTGTAGACGATACAACCTACTCAACTACTTTAAGAAAAGAGAGTCTCAACTAGAGAGTTGTATGGCAGATTACAGAATTGATGAGAGGGCTGGGGAAACAAACTTGTTAGCCATTCAGTCACAAGTATCCTTTACATCCATTTATTTATGCCTATCTTAATTTCTTTCATTAGGATTTTCTAAACTTCTATGAATAAATTTTTTGTGGCCTTAAATTAATATCCAGTTAGGTTTTTATTTTCTGTCATGATTTCATGCTAATTTTCTGATTGCTCTGCAGATTTTCCAATCTCTCCTACCTCCCCTGCAGACAGTACACTAACCCCTACTGATAGGAGGAGCAAGGGAAATGATTTGAAGATAATAAGGCCGCTTCCCCATGACTGAGGCAGTTGAGCCTGCATTTGATGAGTTTGACATTGAGCTTGTCTTTCTTCCTCTTTGAAGACAGGACTTTGAGATGGAGGGGGTTTCAAATGATACTTCTGTTCAGTGGTAACTCTGTGCTAGTGAGCAGGGCCAGGCCTCCTCATAGGTGTTGATCCTAACAGATTTCCATGATTCTCCACTGAGTGTGAGAAGCTGACTGTTTCTTTTTTTTTTTTAGACAGGGTATTGCTCTGTTGACCAGCTTGGAGTGCAGTGGTGTGATCTCGGTTCACTGCAACCTCTGTCTCCTGGGCTCAAGTGATCGTCCCACCTCAGCCTCCCTAAGTAGCTGGGACTACAGGCGTAGGCCACCTTGCCTAGCTAATTTTTTGTATTTTCAGTAGAGACAGGGTTTCGCTATGTTGGCCAGGCTGGTCTCGAACTCCTGGCTTCAAGTGATCCTCCCACCTCAGCCTCCCGAGTAGCTGGGATTACAGGCGTGAGCTGCCGTGCAGCTGAGGCTGATCTTGGAAAGCTGGAGAATTGGCATCTGAAAGCTGCTAAGACCTCATGGAGGCTCTTGGAGGGTCTGCCTCTAGAAGACGAGTACATTAATAATATGAGAATCCACCATTCAGTGGAAAAGTCCTCTAGATACAGACTTTCCAACTATTCTATATTGCCTGTCTCCTGGGTTCTCTCTGGATTCCAGAACAGCCACACATTGGATGATATGCTTCAGGCGTGCAGAGTCACCCTGCCACCTTGTGGCCATGTTTGAGAACTGTACTTCCCCCAGATGTCGGCTTCTTTCCTATGTCTCAGTATCCAGCAAAGCAGAAATTGGTCACCCTGGATTGCTTCTGCCTTTAGCTTTTCGAACTAATAGGATTTGAAGAGATACATCATAGCATACACCAAAAGAAGACATTCTAATAGCTTTAAACAGAAATATATATGCAAGAAATTTCGTTGCCCCTGTAATGACATCTTGACATATTAGATAATGTGTTCAAAGCAAGAATGGGTCAATGTTATGTCCCAAAGCTGTTTCAGGGCTGCTCTGAGAGATCCTGTATTTTTCCTGGGAATCGGAGTGAGTATTATGTAGTAGACATTAATTTTAGAGCACAATTATCTTTTAGATCACATTCCTTTATTTTTCTGTATTGAATTAACTGCCTGACTGGTGGGAAAATTAAATCTCGATCATTACCGACACCCTTTCCCACTCCATAGGATAATATAAGAATCCCAGGCTGATACAGTGCCGTAAATTTGGGGCTGGTCCACTCCCCACAGTTGGCTCCGTCATGACCACTGCACATTCCGATATGCTGCCGCTGAAGACATGATCCCCAGCAACTAGGCTGTCAGAGGACCCTCCCAGCTCTTCACCCACTGACCACCCTGAGAGACAATGCACCGTGTCCATCTACTCTTGGCTTTCTGGAAGAGCTCCCCCAGCTCCCACCTACCCAGGCACAGGTGGGAATGAGGCCTGTGTTTCTGACAGAACACAATCCCTTAAACTCATTCGTTTCCTGTTCTGGAGAATATTTCTGTCCTTTCCCTTTTGGCATAGGCTTTCTTTCACAAAGAAAGTCTGGACGTGAACTTTTGTAAGTACCTTGAAACTTCAATTTCTTACGCTGAAATTCACAAAATTATTAAAAATGGAGTGTGACTCTTGCCAAGGACTCAAAAACTCCAAACATAAAGTTGTTTATGTTATTGGAAGGGAGAAGGGGAAAATGCTGATAGTAGCAATAGCAGCAGGAAGAAAGTACAAATTAATCTCTCAATAAATCATCATGCTCCATTGTGTCTGATGTAGGCAACAGGTCTAAGGCTTCTGCAGGGCAAAATCGTCTCTTTACTCGGGCCAACCCTAGCAGCTGAAAGGGTGTTTATTGAGGGTGTTTCCCCCTCTCCCCATAGTCTAAGCACTGTGCTGGGTTCTTGCAAAATGAAGATGACCTCACAGCCACAATTACGGAATGGTAATCAAGTACTAAGTGTTAGGAGAGGAACACAGCTGGAGTTCTGTGGGAGTGCTAAAAGAAGTTGCTGTGGTCTAAATGTGCCCTCCAAAATTCATGTGTTGAAAATGTAATCCCCAGTGCAACATTATTGAGATGTGGGGCCAAAAGAAGGTGTTTAGGTCATAGGGCTCTGCTCTCATCAATCGTTTAATGCCACTATAAAAACAACTCTTGGGAGTGGATTCATGCTCTGCTGCTCTTCTGCCATGTGAGGACACAGCAAGAAGGCCCTCACCAGATGCTGGTAACTTGATCTTGGACTTTTCAGCCTCCAGCACTGTGAGAAATAAATTTCCATTCTCTGTAAACTACCCAGTCTGTAGTATTTTGTTATAGCAGCACAAAATGGACTAACACAGAAGTGATAATTGCAGGAGGAGTTATATATAAGTCAGGAGATAACCTATATGAGATGATATTTGAGCTGTGCCTGGAACCATGAGAAAGCATCTGCTTGGTGGGAAAAGAGTGAGGTACAGTACATTCAGGCAGTGAGAACTGCGCCAGCACAAGTGTGGTATAACAAAAGTACATGGCTGATTCTGGGAATGCTCTGTGACTGAGTGTGGTGCACATTTTGGGGTTATCCGAAGCAATGAATAAATGTGAGCTGAGTTGGAGCTCAATTACAGAGGACCTCGTTTGATATGCCAACAAATTTTTAATTTATTTTTTAGGCCAGCAAATCACCATCCATTTTCTGTTGCATTATATTCCCATGGATTTACTTAGGGAGATGTGCCAGTCCCTCAGGGCTAACTGTATTTCTATGTTTTTTTCTTCAGATGGAGAAACTGTCATTAACCTGGGAACATTGTGGAGGGGAAAGCGGGAGGGAGAGGGGAAAGAGGAGGGGAGGGGAGCAGAAGAGGAAGAAGGGACAGGGAGAGGAGAAGGAGAGATGAGTTACTAATTATTGGACTACGTCAAGTAAGAGGTATTCAGGGACTGAACTCAGACAATTCACGGGGAACGTATGGATATAAGACATTTTGGAGATGGAATCAGGACTTCTATGTCGTAGATTACATGTAGGGAATAAGGGAGAAAATAAAAGATTATAGAGTTTTTCAAGTTTAGACAACTGGTTGGATGAAAATCACATTGAGACAGAAAGTAAGAGAAGAAGCAGATTTTGAGGCCAAGATAATGAATCATGTGGGGGCACATTTAAGAGCCTGTGGGACTTCTGGATAGTGAGACAAGGTGTGCTATTGGAAATATGAGTCTAGAGCTTGGGAGAGAAGTTGGTGGTTTTAGTTGTGGGAGACATCAGTGAAGAGAGTTTAGGGAAGCCCCAAGAATGGGTGAGATCACCCAGGGAGAGTGAGTAGAGTAAGGAGAAACGTTCAGGCCAAAGCTGTAGGGATATAAATGTTGATGAGTAGGAGGTTAACGAAAATATCACCAATGAGACCAGGAAAGAATAGCCAGAGTTGGGAGCAAAACCCAGGAAGAGCATGACCATAGTAGGCAAAGGAAGACGATTTTATTTCTTTTTCTTTCTTTCTTTCTTTGTTCTTTCCTTTTTCTTTATTATTCATTTATTTTTATTAGGAAGACAATTTTAATGTTATAAAGCAAAAAGGTAAGGAGTGAACAAAGATCTTTAAAACAGCAGTGACACGGTGGCTGGTGGCTTCCAGGTTAGTGTTAGCTAAGCAGCATAAAGGCAGCCGAGGTAGCTGCATCCTGGTAATTAGGAATAAAGGGAGATGAAGATAGAGCTCATAAATACAGGCTATTCCATCAAGAAATTTGTAGCAGAAAATAAGGAGATGAGAGAGCAGCTTAGTATCCCAATAAAATATCTTATTTTAGAAGGGAAGACTTGAGTATATTTATAGGCTCAGAGGGAAAACCAATGGAAGGGGAGAGATGGAGGTGTGAGAAGGAAGAAATAGTCAATGGAACAGTCACCCAAGTGAGGAGAAGGCAATGGGATTAAGTTAAACCTGTGGTTCTTTGTCATTTGGAACCAGTTTTGGGAGTAGTGACCAATTTGGCTTACTTGAGGACCTACTGAAGTGGGGTAGAAATCCCCTAAGATTTCCCTGGGCCAAAAGTTAGCCAGAATAGGAAGTAACCCAAGGTCTCCTAGGGTTATCTGGAAATAGCAGTTTGGCCTCCCAGCACCATTGAAATGCTTTTGGAGAGAGCCACATTATTCAAGTTCAAAAAAGAAAAATCACAGAACATTCATTCTTAGCAGACATTGTATGGGGATACATTTATAGCTATGTTCCAGGGTTTTGTTTCATGTCACAGAAAATGCTTGGCAGCTTCCCAGCTAACTGAATCTGGTTACAGGAAAAAGGAATGATTTTATCCTGTGTCACTGCTTTCATATTCATTAGCATGTAATTAGAAGCAATGGAGGAATTCTTAGATTAGCAGTTTTCATTTAAAAGGTTTTAAAAAAATAATAGCTAAGCCTGTTTAATTTGAAATCTTTAATTTTAATTGATTATTTTAGATTCAGGGAGTATATGTGCCTGTTACATGGGTATTACATGTGTAATGGTAGGGGTTGGGCTTCTAGTGTACCCATCATCCAAATATTGGACATTGTACTCAGCATGTAATTTTTCAGTCCTCCCCTCTGTGGAGTCCCCAGACTTTATATGATAGCTTTCTTTTTCTCCATCTTTATGTTCATGTGTGCCATTTGGTTAGCTCCCACTTATAAGTGAGAACATGCAATATTTGATTTTTTTGTGTTAGTTCACTTAAGATAATGGCCTCCAGTTCCATCCATGTTGCTGCAAAGGACATGATTTCATTCTTTTTTATGGCTTCATAGTATTCCATGGTGTATCTATGCCACATTTTCTTTATCCAATCAACTGTTGGTGGACATTTAGGTTGGTTCCATGACTATGCTATTGTAAGTAGTGCTGCAATAAACATATGAGTGCAGGTGTCTTTTGTTTTTATTTTTAAATCTGTTGTGGGCTTTAAAAATTAAATTTTAACTTGTGTGGGTACCTAGTAGGTGTATATATTTGTGGGGTACATTAGAGGTTTCAATACAGTCATGCAATGTGTAATAATCACATCATGTAAAATGAGGGATCTATACCATCAACGTTTATCCTTTATGTTGTAAACAATCCAATTATACTCTTTTAGTTATTTAAAAATGTACAATTATTATTAACTGTAGTTACCCTGTTGTGCTAGCAAATACTAGGACTTATTCATGCTTTCTACTTTTTTTGTACCCATTAACCATCCCACTTCATCCTCCTGCCACTCTTCTCAGCCTCTGATAGCCACCCTTCTACTCTCTATGTCCATGATTTCAATTGTTTTGAATTTTAGGTTCCACAAATAAATGAGAGCATGCAATGTTTGTCTTTCTGTGCCTGGTTTATTTCACATAACATAATGACCTCCAGTTCCATCCATGTTTTTGCAGATGACAGGATCTCATTCTTTTTTATGGCTGAATAGTACTCTACTGTGTATAAGTACCACATTTTCTTTATCCATGCATCTGTGATGGACACTTAGGTTGTTTCCAAATTGTGGATGTTATGAACAGTGCTGCTATAAAAATGGGAGTGTAGATTTCAGTTTGATATACTGATGTCTTTTTTTAAGATATATGCCCAGCAGTGGGATTGCTAGATCGTATGGTAGCTCCAGTTTTAGTTTTTTTGTGGAACCTCCCAAATGTTCTTCGTAGTTATTGTACTAATTTACATTCCCAGTGAACAGTGTTCCCTTTGCTCCACATCCTTGCCAGCATTTATTATTCCCTGTCTTTTGGATATAAGCCATTTTAACTGGAATGAGATGATATCTTACTGTAGTTTTGATCTGCATTTCTCTGATGATCAGTGATGTTGCACTCCTTTATAGGATTATTTCTTAACTTCATTGATTGTTTCCTTTGCTGTGAAGAAGTTTTTTAACTTGATGCAATCCCATTTATCCATTTTTGCTTTGGTTGCCAGTGCCTGTGGGGTATTACTCAATAAATTTTTGCCCAGAACTAAGTCCTGAAATGTTTCCCTGATGTTTTCTTGTAGTAGTTTCATAGTTTGAGGGTTTAGATTTAAGTCTTTAATCCATTTTGATTAGATTTTTGTGAAAGGCAAGAGATAGGGATCTAGTTTCATTCTTCTGCATATGGATAGCCAGTTCTCCCACCACCATTTATTGAAGAGACTATCTTTTCCTCTGTGTATGCTCTTGGCACCTTTGTCCAAAATGAGTTCACAATAAGTGTGTGGATTTGTTTCTGGGTTCTCTATTCTGTTCCATTGGTGTATGTGTCTGCTCTTATACCAGTAGCATGGTGTTTTGGTTAGTACAGCTATGTAGTATAATTTGAAGTCAGATAATGGGATTCCTCCAGTTTTGCTCTTTTTGCTTAGGATCGTTTTGGCTATTCTGGGTCTTTTGTGGTTCCATATAAATTTTAGGGTTTTTTTTCTATATATGTGAAGAATGTCATTGGTATTTTGATAGGGATTGCACTGAATTTGTAGATTGCTTTGGGTAGTATGAACATTTTAACAACATTTATTTATCCAATCCATGAATATGAAATATCTTTCCATTTTTTGGTGTTTTCTTCAATTTAGTTCATTAGTGTTTTGTAGTTTTCATTATATAGATCTTTTCTTTCTTTAATTCCTGGATATTTAATTTTATGTGTCGCTATTATAAATGGTATTACTTTTTGGATTTTTTAGGTTTACTGTTCTCATGTAGAAATGCTACTGATTTTTGTATGTTGATTTTGTATTCTCCAACTTTATAGAATTTATCAGTTCTAATAGTTTTTTTGGTGGAATCTTAAGTTTTTCCAAATATAATATCATATCATCCACAAATAAGGATACTTTTGATTTCTTCCTTTCCAATTTGAATGCCCTTTATTTCTTTCTCTTGTCTGATTGCTCTAGCTAGGACTTCCAGTATTATGTCAAATAACAGTGGTGAAAGTGGGCATTCTTGTTGTGTTCCAAAGCACAGGAAAGGCTGTAAGTTTTTCCTCAGTTAGTATGATACTAGCTATGGGTCTGTTATATATGGCTTTTATTGTGTTGAAGTATGTTCCTCTATACCCATTTTTTTAGGGTTTTTATCAGGAAGGGATGTTGAATTTTATTAAACACTTTTTCAGCATCAATTGAAATGATCATATAGTTTTTGTCCGTCCTTCTGTTGATATGATGTATCACACTGACTGATTTGCAGATTGTTGAACCATCCTTGCATCCCAGGAATAAATCCCAGTGGTTATGATGAATGATCTTTTTAACGTATTGTTGAATTCAGTTTGCTAGTATTTTGTTGAGGATTTTTGCGTCAATATTCATCAGAGATATTGGGCTACAGTTTTCTGTTTTTGATGTGTCTTTGTCTGGTTTTGGTATTAGGGTAATTCTGGCCTTATAGAATGAATTTAGAAGGATTCTCTCCTCTATTTTTTGGAATAGTTTGAGTAGGATTGGTATTGTTTCTCCTTTAAATGTTTGGTAGAATTTAGCAGTGAAGCCATTGAGTTGCAGGCTTTTCTTTACTAGGAGACTTTTTTTTTTTTTTTTTTTTGAAAGGGAATCTCACACTGTTACCCCAGCTGGAATGCTGGCATGATCTCCGCTCACTCCAACCTCTACCTCCCAGGTTCAAGTGATTCTCTGGCCTCAGCCTCCCGAGTAGCTGGGATTGCAGGCATCTGCCACCATGCTCAGCTAATTTTTTGTATTTTTAGTGGAAATGGGGCTTCACCATGTTGACTAGACTAGTCTTGAACTCTTGACCTCGTGATTTGCCTGCCTCAGCCTCCCAAAGTCCTGGGATTACAGCCATGAGCCACTGTGCCCAGCCTGGGAGACTTTTTATTATGGCTTCAATCTTGTTACTTGTCTGTTCAGGTTTTGGCTTTCCTCATGGTTCAATCTTGGTAGGTTGTATGTGTCTAGGAATTTATCGGTTTCTTCTAGATGTTTCAATTTATTGGCATATAGTTGCTCATAACAACCACTAATGATCCTTTGAATTTCTGCAGTATCAGTTGCAATGTCTTCTTTTCATGTCTGATTTTTTTGGATCTTCTCTCTTTTTTCTTAGTCTGGCTAAAGGTTTCTGAATTTTGTTTAACCTTTCAAAAAACCAACTTTTTGTTTCATTGATATTTTGTATTATTCATTTCAAATTTATTTATTTCTGTTCTGATCTTTATCATTTCTTTTCTTCTAATTTTGGGTTTGGCTTGCTCTTGTTCTTTAAAATGCATTATTAGGTTGTTATTTGAAATTTTTCTTGTTTTTCGATGTAGGCACTTATAGCTATAAACTTTCCTCTTAGCATTGTTTTTGCTGTGTCTCACAGGTTTTGATATGGGACCTATGTGTTTCCATTGTCATTTGTTTCAAGAAAATTTTCAATTTCCTTCTTAATTTCTCCATTGACCCATTGGTCATTCAGGAGTGTATTTGTATTGTTTCCAAAATTCCTCTTGTTATTGATTTCTAGTTTTATTTCATTGTGGTATGAGAAGATACTTGATATTATTTCAGTTTTTTGAGTGTTTTAAGACTTGTTTTGTGACCTAACATATGGTCTATTCATGTGCTGAAGAAAATAATGTGTATTCTGCAGCCGTTGGATGAAATGTTCTGTAAATATACATTAGGTCCATTTGGTCTATAGTACAGATTAAATCTGATGTTTCTTTCTTTTTTTTTTTTGAGATGGAGTCTCACTCTGTCGCCCAGGCTGGAGCACACTGGCGCGATCTCGGCTCACTGCAAGCTCCACCTCCCGGGTTCACGCCATTCTCCTGCCTCAGCCTCCAGAATAACTGGGACTACAGGCGCCCAGCACCATGCCCGGCTAATTTTTTGTATTTTCGATAGAGACGGGGTTTCACCATGTTAGCCAGGGTGGTCTTGATCTCCTGACCTCCTGATCCACCTGCCTTGGCCTCCCAAAGTGCTGGAATTACAGGCATGAGCCACCACGCCCGGCCTCTAAATCTGATGTTTCTTTATTGATTTTCTGTCTGGAAGATCTGTCCAATATTGAAAGTAGGGTGTTGAAGTAGAACACTCCACTTATTATTAGCTATTATTGTACTGGGGCCTATCTCTTTAGCTCTAATATTTGCTTTATATATCTGGGTTCTCCAGTGTTGGGTGCATATATGTTTAAAGTTGTTCTATCCTCCTGCTGAAATGACCCCTTTATCATTATGTAGTGACCTTCTTTGTCTCCTCTTACAGTTTTTGTCTTAAAATCTATTTTGTCTGATATAAGTATAGTGATTCCTGCTCTTTTTCAGTTTTCATTGCCATGGAATATCCTTTTCCATCCCTTTATTTTCAGTCCATGTGCATCTTTATAGGTAAAGAGTGTTTCTTATAGGCAACAGATCATTGGGTCTTGCTTTTTCATCCATTCAGCCAGCTGTGTCTTTTGATTAGAGAGTTTAGTCCATTTGCATCCAATGTTACCATTGATAAGAACTTACTCCTGCCATTTTGTCATTTTCTGGTAGTTTTATGGTCTTCTCTTCCTTCTTTCTTTCCTTCTTGTCTTCATTTTAGTGAAGATGATTTTTTTCTGGTGATATAATTTAGTTTCTTGCTTTTTATTTTTTGTGTATCTGTTGTATGTTTTTTAATTGGAGGTTACCATGAGGCTTTCAAGCACTATCTTATAACCCATTATTTTAAGCTGAAAACAACTTAACACTATTTGCATAAACAAACAAGCAAAAAGAAAATTGATAAGGATTCTATGCCTTAACTCTGTCTTCCTGCTTTTAAACTTTTTGTTGTTTCTCTTTATATCTTACTGTACTGTCCACATCTTGAAAAGTTGTTGTAGTTATTATTTTTTGGTCAGTTCATCATTTAGTCTTTCTACTTAAGAGTAGTTTACACACCACAGTTAGAATGTTAGATATGTTTTTCCTTGTACTTACTATTACCAGTGCATTTTACACCTTCAGATGATTTATTTTTGCTCATTAACATCATTTTCTTCCTAATTGAAGTACTTCCTTTAGCCTTTCTTGTTGGACAGGTCTGGTGTTGATGAAATCTTTCAGCTTTCGTTTGTCTGGGAAAGTCTTTATTTTTCCTTTATCTTTGAAGGATATTTTTGCTAGATATACTATTCCATGGTAAAAGTTTTTTTTCCCCCAGCACTTTAAATATGTCATGCCATTCTCTCCTGACCTGTAAGGTTTTCACTGAAAAGCCTGCTGCCTGATGTATTGGAGCCCCATTATATTGTATGTTAGTTGTTTCTTTTCTTTTGCTGCTTTTAGGCTCTTTTCTTTATCCTTGACCTTTGGGAATTCGATTATTAAATACCTTGAGGTAGTCCTCTTTGGGTTAAATCTGCTTGGTGTTCTATAACCTTCTTGTACTTGAATATTCATATCTTTTTCTAGGTTTGGGAAGTTCTCTGTTATTACTCCTTTGAATAAACTTTCTACCCTTGTATCTCTCTCTCTATCACTTCTTTATGGCCAATAACTCTGCCTTTTAAAGACTATTTTCTAGATATTGTAGATGTGCGTCATTGTTTTCTATTTTTTTATTCCTCTTACTGTATTTTCAAATAGCCTGTCTTCAAGCTGCCTAATCCTTTCTTCTCTTGATTAATTCTGCTGTTAAGAGACTCTAATGCATTCTTCAGAATGTCAATTGCAGTTTTGCAACTCCAGAATTTCTGCTTGTTTCTTTTTAATTATTGCAATCTCTTTGTTACATTTTTTCTGATAGGATTCTGAATTATTTGTGTTATCTTGAATTTCATTGAGTTTCCTCAAAACAACTATTTGGATTTTCTGTCTGAAAGCCTACATATTTCTGTCTCTCTGAGATTGACCCCCGAGGCCTTATTTAGTTTGTTTGGTGAGGTCATGTTTTCCTGTATGGTCTTCATGTTTGTGGATGTTCGTCTGCGTCTGGACATTGAAGAATTAGGTATTTATTGTAGTCTTCACTGTCTGGGCTTGTTTGTATTCATTCTTGGGAAAGCTTTCCAGGTATTTGAAGGGTGTTGTGATCTAAGTGTTTGGTCACTGAAGCCATATCTGCATTAGGGCACATCCTGTGTCCAGTAATGCTGTGGCTGTTGCACACTTAGTTACCACCTTGGTGGTCTTGGATAAAATCCGAAAGAATAATCTGGATTACCAGGCAGATACTCTTGCTCTCTTTCCTTACTTTCTCCCAAACAAAAGGAGTCTTTCTCTCTGTGCTGAGCAGTCTGGAGGTGGGGGACATTGACATAAGCACCCCTGTGGCCACCACCATTGGGACTGTGCTGGTCAGACCTGGAACCAGCACAACACTGGGCCTCATTCAAGGCCCACTGTAGCTGCTACCTGGGTACTGTCTGTGTTTACTCAAGACCCTAGGGCTCTGTGATCAGCAGGTGGTGAAACCAGCTAAACTTGTGTCCTTCTCTTCAGTATGCTGAGTTTCCCTGGGCCATGGGAAAGTCCAGACATGTTCTCTGGGATACAGAGCCTGGAGTCAGAAATCTACCTGGTGCTTTATTCTACTGTGGCAGAGCTGGCACCTAAACCACAAGGGCCCACTTAGGGCTTGACTCTTCTGTGACAGAGCTGGTATCTAAGCTGTAAGACAAGCACCCTTTACCTTTCCCTCTGCTTTTATCAAGCAGAAGGAGTCTCTCCTTATAGCTACCACAGCTGTAAATGTGCTGGATCAAACCTGAAGGCATGTCTTAGAGTCATCCAAGACCCACAGCGTGTATTACGTGGTTGTTGCTGCAAATTATTCAGGGCCCGAGGCCTTTTTAGTCAACAGGTGATGAATCCTGCCAGGACTGGGTTCTTCCCTTCAAGGCAGCAGGCTCCTTTCTGGCCCAAGGTTGCCTAGAAATGATGACCAGGAACTAGGTCCCTGGAATGGGGGCCCTCAGGACTCTGTCTTATGCCCTCTCCTATTGTAACTGAACTTGTATCCAATTTGTAAGACAAAATTATCTTTACTCTTTTCTCTCCTCTCCTCAGGCAGAAGGAAGGAGTCTTTTTTGGAGCTGTGAGCTGAACTGCCTGGAGTTGGGGGAGGACTGGCACAAGTACTCTCTTAGTTGCCCCAGCGGGTGTCTCACTAGGTCACGTGCCCCCCAAAATCCACTGGTTCTGAGCCCAGCACAGGATTAGGATTTGTGTAGGAGTTACAGTCATTGTGGCATAGATTGCCTTTCAAGTTTATTTAGGATCCCAGAGTACTTTAGCTTGTGGTGGCGAGGCTTGCTGAAATTCAAGTTCCAACTGCTTGGATGGGTGATTTCCCTCTGACTAGGGCTCATCTAAATACTCCATCCATGGGCACTGGCTGAGTTCTGCCTGGTGTTGCTTTCTGCTGTGATGGGGCAGCAATGAGTTCCAATGCAAAGTCCCACAATCGCCATGCTCTCCCTCCCCCAAGTGCACAGATTCTTTACCTCACATGGCCACTGCCAGGGGGTGGGAGAGGGGTGGCATTGGCAGTTCAAGACCGTCTTTCCTATCCTCTTCAGTGCCTCTTTCAGTGATACGAAGTTAAAACCAGGTACTGTGATTGGTCACCTGAGCTTTCATTCTTACATAGGTGCTTTTTTGTGTGGATAGTTGTTCCATTTGATGTTCCTGAAGGGAGGATGGTTGGTGGAGGCTTCTATTGGCCATCTTGTGCTGCCTCCACTCCCACAGGTATCTTTTTGATATGATGATTTATTTTCCTCTTGGTAGACATCTCCATAGTGTTTTTCATAGATGTTGAATTAATTTACATTCCCACCGACATTATGAGCTTTCCCTTTTCTCTGCATCCATTCCAACATCTGTTGTTTTTGACTTTTTAATAATAATCATTCTGACTGGTGTAAGATGGTACCTCAGTGTGGTTTTAATTTGCATTTTTTTTACTTTTTTTCTTTTCCTTTTTTTTTTTTTAGAGATGGAGTTTTGCATCTGTCACCCAGGCTGGAGTGCATTGGTGTGATCTTGGCTCACTGCAACCTCCGCCTCCTGGGTTCAAGTGATTCTCCTGCCTTAGCCTCCCTAGTAGCTAGGATTATAGGCACCCGCCACCATGCCTGGCTAATTTTTGTATTTTTAGTAGGGACGGGGTTTCACCATGTTGGCCAGGCTGGTCTCAAACTCCTGACCTTAGGTGATCTGCCTGCCTTGGCCTCCTAGAATGCTGGGATTACAGGCATGAGCCACTGTGCCTGGCCTAATTTGCATTTTTCTGATAGTGATGTTGAACATTTTTTTCATGTAGTTTGTTAGCTGTTTCCATTTCTTCTTTTAAGAAGTGTACAAGTCATTTGCCTATTTTTAATGGTGTTGTTTCTTAAAATAAAACAATTTTTATGTAACTTTCTTATGTCTACCCAGTAACTAAATTGTAAACACTTCAAAGAATGAGATTCTTTTATGTTTATCCCTTTAGTGCCCTCCACATCAGATGCATTCAACAGAAATCTATTGCTTTGGTTTGGATGAAAATGCCTCTAACTTTTCTGTTTGTGCTATTATGTGTTGGTAATCTCTGGTGAATCAGAATGTTCTTCAGATTACTTTTGAGGCCAACATTACGTTTTCTTGAGTTTTAAACTTGTGAAAGAGTTAAGGGGATGAACTGGCTGTTGTGAAAATAGCAGTTACTCTGAAAGATTATTATTATTTTTTCTTAAACTTTTATTTTAAATTTAGGGGTACATGTGCAAGATGTGCAGGTTTGTTATATAGATAAATGTGTACCATGATGGTTTGCTGCACAAATCGTCCCATCACCTACGTATTAAGCCCAGCATCCATTAGCTATTCTTCCTGATTCTCTCCCTCCTCTCACCCCACCCTCCAACAGGCCCCAGTGTGTGTTGTTTCTTACCATGTGTCCATATGTTCTCATCATTCAACTCCCACTTACAAGTGAGAACAAGTGGTGTTTGGTTTCCTGTTCCTGCATTAGTTTGCTGAGGATAATGGCTTCCAATTCTATCCATGTCCCTACAAAGGACATGATCTTGTTCCTTTTTATGGCTGCACATGGTGTATATGTACCACATGGTGTATATGTACCACATGGTGTATATGTACCACATTTTCTTTATCCAGTCTATCACTGATGGGCATTTAGGTTGATTCCATGTCTTTGCTATTGTGGATAGTGCTGCAGTGAACATATGTATGCATGCATCTTTATAATAGAATGATGTATATTCCCTTGGCTATATACCTAGTAATGGGATTGCTGGGTCAAATGGTATTTCTGCCTCTAGGTCTTTGAGGAATCACCACACTGTTTTCCACAATGGTTGAACTAATTTACACTCCCACTAATAGTGTAAAAGCGTTCCTTTTTCTCCACAACCTCGCCAGCACCTGTTGTTTTTTGACTTTTTAATAACAGCCATTCCTGACTGGCACGAGGTGATATCTCACTGTGGTTTTGATTTGCATTTCTCTAGTATCAGTGATGTTGAGCTTTTTTTCATGTTTGTTGGCTGCATGTATGTCTTTTTTTGAGAAGTGTCAGTTCATGTCCTTTGCCCAGTTTTTAATGGGGTTGTTTGCTTTTTTTCTTGCAAATTTGTTTAAGTTCCTTGTAGACTCTGGATATTTGGCCTTCGTCAGATGGATAGATTGCAAAAATTTTCTTCCGTTCTGTAGGTTATCTCTTCCCTCTGATAATTTCTTTTGCTGTGCAGAAGCTCTTTAATTTAATTAGATCCCATTTGTCAATTTTTACTTTTGTTGCAATTGCTTTTGGCATTTGCATCATGAAATCTTTGCCCATGCCTATATCCTGAATGGTATTGCCTAGATTTTCTTCTAGGGTTTTTATAGTTCTGGGTTTTACATTTAAGTCTTTAATCGATCTTGAGTTAATTTTTGTCTGTGGTTTAAGGAAGGATTCCCATTTCAATATTCTGCATATGGATAGCCAGTTTTCCCAGCACCATTTATTAAATAGGAAATCCTTTCACCATTGCTTTTGTTTTTGTCAGGTTTGTTGAAGATCAGATGGTTGTGGGTGTGCAGTCTTATTTCTGAGTTCTCTATTCTGTTCCATTGGTCTGTGTGTCTCTTTCTGTACCAGTACCATGCTGTTTTGGTTACTGTAGCCTTATAGGATAGTTTGAAGTTGGGTAGCAAGATACCTCCAGCTTCGTTCTTTTTGTTTAGGATTGTCTTGACTATTCAGGCACTTTTTGGTTCCATTTGAATTTTAAAATAGTTTTTTTTTTTTTTCTAATTCTGTAAAGAATGTCAATGGTAGTTTAATAGGAATAGCATTGAATCTATAAATTACTTTGGGCAGTATGGCCATTTTCAGGATATTGATTCTCCTATCCAAGAGCATGGAATATTTCTCCATTTATTTGTGTCCTCTCTGATTTCTTTGAGCAGTGGTTTGTAGTTCTTCTTGAAGAGGTTCTTCACTTCCCTTGTTAGCTATATTCCTAGGTATTTTATTCTTTTTGTAGCAATTGTGAATGGGAGTTCATTCATGATTTGGCTCTCTGCTTGCCTGTTGTTGGTGTATAGGAATGGTTGTGATTTTTGCATATTGGTTTTGTATCCTGAGACTTTGCTGTGAAAGATTATTTAAAAAGCAACGTATCTTTTTCATTCGAAAGAAAGTTAAGTAGGTTTGTAAAAGTCAAATTGATACTGTAAACACAGAGGTTTATTGCCTGTTATATTATTGATGATTTAAAGTGCGGAGTTTGACTTTTTTTTTCTTTGAGTGGAGTCTCACTCTGTTGCCCACACTGAAGTGCAGGGGCATGATCTTGGCTCACTGCAACCTCCACCTCCCAGGTTCAAGTGATTCTCCTGCCTCAGCCTCCTGAAAAGCTGGAATTACAGGCGTGTGCCACCATGCTCAGCTAATTTTTGTATTTTTAGTAGAGACGGGGTTTCACCATGTCGGCCAGGCTGGTCTCAAACTCCTGACCTCAGGTGATCCACCCGCCTCGGCCTCCCAAAGTGCTGGGATTACAGGCATAAGCCACTGCACCCGGCTTTGTTGTTTTTTACTTGTCCCAAACAGACATAGCTTTAAAATCACAAGAATTAAAATCATTTTGGACCCTTGAGTCACTGGGGCCATTTAGATGCTGAGCATCTTTTCACTATTGCTATATTCAGGGTCAGTTTTTAAATCTGCAATAAGAAACCTACTGTTATGGTTTGAATGTTTGTGTCTTGCCAAGTACATGTGTTGAAATCCTAACCCTCAAGATGATGGCATTAGCAGGTGGAGCCTATGGGAGATGATAAGGTCATGAGGGCAGAACCTTCATAAATGGGAATAGTACCCTAATAAAATAGGGCTAAGGCCTTCTGCTATTTCTTTGTACCTTCTACACAGGGAGAAGGTACCATCTATGAATCAGGAAACAGAGCTTCACCAGACACCAGATCTGCTGGCACTTTGATCTTGGAACTTTCCAGCCTCCATAACTGCAAGAAATAAATTGCTATTGTTTTAAAACCACTAGCTTATGGCATTTTGTTGCAGCAACCTGAATGGACAAAGACATATGTTGCAAATGGGAAAACTCAGGCACAGGGAAAGGATGGGTTTTTAAGGAGCTTCCTGGAGAAATAGTAGTGGGAGCACAATTTATTATTGGAGGTCTTTCAGTCTCTGATTACCTTTGGAATTATTAGGATTTCTCATGGACATCTTATTCATCAAGGACATAAAATATGGACTTTTGATCTGATGTCTAAATGTGTCAATATATACATGCATAGGATACTGTAAGTCAAAAATGTGTACACATAATACACATAATCTGTGAACATCATAGTTTAGCCTACCCTACTTTAAGTATGCTCAGAACACTTATTTTAGCCTATATATATTAGGATGATACATGCACACCCCCACCACGATATGTGTATGTGTACACACATATGCACATACACACATATGTATACATGTGTATATACTTTTTCCAGAGATATATTTGTAAGATTGAAAGAAAGTATTAGTATTCATTATGCAACTTTAAACTTGGGTTCTAGATCACACCACTGTGAATTATTTTGCCACGTTTTTCAAAAGGCGCTAATTTGTTGAATGAAAAAATTTAAAATATACTCCAATGATGTTAAAATCTCTTTTGGCATTTCCTAATTTGTATTATACTACTTTACCTAGTTTTAAAAACCATACTATACATACACGTGCGTGCACGCTTATACCTCTCTCAGAGGCCCTTGTCACTATTACTCTAGTAAGAAATAGTACGTGGATTGGCTTTTGCTTGCGCCTTTCCTTTTTTCACATGTTCAATGTTTATAATGTCACCGCTTTGGTTTGCCAACCTAGAAAGTCAGCCCATCTGGGAGTCCTTCTTGTGCATTTGTTTAGGGAGAAAACTGGTTTCCCTGGACTCCTTTGACCAATTTAGCAAAGTGAGGAAAGAGAGGAACCCAACATTGATTGCCTCCCTAGAAACATACGCCTCCCTCATGGTTATTTTATCATGTGTATATATGTGTGTATACATTCATATGCAGCAGCAGTTTTTTGCAGTGTAATTTTCTCCATACTTATCTAAAGTTTATAAAAACTGTTGCTTATTCTTTTTTTTTTCCCCACTAGCTTAGCCCATGGCATGCACAGTGAATATTTCCCCCACTCCCACCCTGCCTCTATATATAGAAAAGGACTTGTGGGATCTTTCTTTTGCTTGTCTCATATTGGTGAAAATCTAGCACCTTGGGTTTTTCTCTCATCACACTTGCTTGTATAGGAAATGAGGAAGCAAATTTATATGAGTACTTTATCTATAAGGACTGAGATAAATTTATTGATTGTTAGCTTGGTGTCCAGAAAGTTTTTCTCTTTTTATAATTCATTAACTACAAATCAAAGACAGAGTTCTTCAAGTCAAAAGGTGACTTAGGGCACGTTGACATTTTCAGAATCTATTTAATGCTGTCTGAGTCCAAGTTAATTTCCTAAGGAAGGTTAAAGGAGCAAGCTTGTCTTGCACCTAGTGGTGGATTAATTAGACTATAATTTTGCATGGAACTACAAATGTACACAGGTGCTCCTTGGCTTATGATGGGGTTGTGTCCTGATAAACCCACCATAAGTTGAAAATAATTGTAAGTCGAAAATGTGTTTAATACACATAACCTGCCAAACATCATAGTTTAGCCTACCCTACCTTAAATATGCTCATAACACTTACATTGGCCTAGAGTTGGGCAAACTCATCTAGCACAAAACCTATTTTATAATAAATTATTGAATATCTCATATAATATATGGAATACTGTACTGAAAGTGGGAAACAGGATGGTTTTATGGGTACTCCAAGTATGGTTTCTACTGAATGGATATTGCTTTTGCACCATTGTAATGTTGAAAAAAATCTTGAGTTGAACCATCGTAAGTTGGGGACTATCTGTATGTGTATTTAATAGGATGACTATTAAGCTACTAGAAACTATTATAAAAAATAAGTTACCATAAGAGTAGAGTGGTAATTATGTTGTTATTTATTTATCAGTTATAATGCCTAGGCAAAGTTTTTGTACTTCTTCATGATTTGGGAGCAGAATCCAACACACCAATGAAAAAAGGTCCAGTCCTTTTGTAATAAACCTGAGTGGTTTGAATAAATCTAAACTGACTCAGCTGAAAAAAAGACTCTCACAAGTAACATTTAAAATTAACATGTGAATTTTATATCCTCTCACTCAAATGTTATCCCCAATGTCCACAACGGAATATAAAAAGGAGGCGCCAGGAGTGTATGTAGTGTGGCAGGGTGGTCACTCCACCTGGAGCAGAGCGAGTGGAAGGGAGTGCAGGAGGAGGGAGGTTAGAGAAGTAATGGACAGCCAATTGTGACGGGATGGCCCCTGGAAACTGGCAGGAAGGCTTTGGATTTTACTTTGAATGAGATTTGAAGCTATGCAGAGTTTTGATAACAGAATACCATTATCTAACACACACATCTTTTTTTTTTTTAATTATACTTTAGGTTCTAGGGTACATGTGCACAACGTGCAGGTTTGTTACATATGTATACTTGTGCCATGTTGGTGTGCTGCACCCATCAACTCGTCAGCACCCATCAACTCGTCACTTACATCAGGTATAACTCCCAATGCAATCCCTCCTCTCTCCTCCCTCCCCTCTCCCCATAATAGGCCCCAGTGTGTGATGTTCCCCTTCCTGAGTCCAAGTGATCTCATTGTTCAGTTCCCACCTATGAGTGAGAACATGTGGTGTTTGGTTTTCTGTTCTTGCGACAGTTTGCTGAGAATGATAGTTTCCAGCTGCATCCATGTCCCTACAAAGGATGCAAACTCATCCTTTTTTATGGCTGCATAGTATTCCATGGTGTATATGTGCCACATTTTCTTAATCCAGTCTGTCACTGATGGACATTTGGGTTGATTCCAAGTCTTTGCTATTGTGAATAGTGCCACAATGAACATACATGTGCATGTGTCTTTATAGCAGCATGATTTATAATCCTTTGGGTATATACCCAGTAATGGGATGGCTGGGTCATATGGTACTTCTAGTTCTAGATCCTTGAGGAATCACCATACTGTTTTCCATAATGGTTGAACTAGTTTACAATCCCACCAACAGTGTAAAAGTGTTCCTATTTCTCCACATCCTCTCTAGCACCTGTTGTTTCCTGACATTTTAATGATTGCCATTCTAACTGGTGTGAGATGGTATCTCATTGTGGTTTTGATTTGCATTTCTCTGATGGCCAGTAATGACGAGCATTTTTTCATGTGTCTGTTGGCTGTATGCATGTCTTCTTTTGAGAAATATCTGTTCATATCCCTTGCTCACTTTTTGATGGGGTTGTTTGTTTTTTTCTTGTAAATTTGTTTGAGTTCTTTGTAGGTTCTGGATATTAGCCCTTTGTCAGATGAGTAGATTGCAAAAATTTTCTCCCATTCTGTAGGTTGCCTGTTCACTCTGTTGATGGTTTCTTTTGCTGTGCAGAAGCTCTTTCGTTCAATTAGATCCCATTTGTCAATTTTGGCTTTTGTTGCCGTTGCTTTTGGTGTTTTAGACATGAAGTCCTTGCCCATGCCTATGCCCTGAATGGTATTACCTAGGTTTTCTTCTAGGGTTTTTATGGTATTAGGTCTAACATTTAAGTCTCTAATTCATCTTGAATTAATTTTCGTATAAGGAGTAAGGAAAGGATCCAGTTTCAGCTTTCTCCTTATGGCTAGCCAATTTTCCCAGCACCATTTATTAAATGGGGAATCTTTTCCCCATGACACGAGAAATACGTGACAAATGCACGAGCTTCAGTAACCGACTCGATCAACTGGAAGAAAGAGTATCAGCGATTGAGGATCAAATGAATGAAATGAAGTGAGAAGAGAAGTCTAAAGAAAAAAGAGGAAAAAGAAATGAACAAAGCCTTCAAAAAGTATGGGATTATGTGAAAAGACCAAATCTACGTCTGATTGGGGTGCCTGAAAGTGAGGGGGAAAATGGAACCAAGTTGGAAAACACTCTTCAGGATATCATCCAGGAGAACTTCCCCAACCTAGTAAGGCAGGCCAACATTCAAATTCAGGAAATACAGAGAACATCACAAAGATACTCCTCGAGAAGAGCAACTCCAAGACACATAATTGCCAGATTCACCAAAGTTGAAACGAAGGAAAAACTGTTAAGGGCAGCCAGAGAGAAAGGTCAGGTTACCCACAAAGGGAAGCCCATCAGACTAACAGCAGATCTGTCAGCAGAAACTCTACAAGCCAGAAGAGAGTGGGGGCCAATATTCAACATTCTTAAAGAAAATAATTTTAAACCCAGAATTGCATATCCAGCCAAACTAAGTTTCGTGAGTGAAGGAGAAATAAAATCCTTTACAGATAAGCAAATGCTTAGAGATTTTGTCACCACCAGGCCTGCCTTAAAAGAGACCCTGAAGGAAGCACTAAACATGGAAAGGAACAACTGGTACTAGCCATGGCAAAAACATGCCAAAATGTAAAGACCATCGATGCTAGGAAGAAACTGCATCAACTAACGAGCAAAATAACCAGTTAATATCATAATGACAGGATCAAGTTCACACATAACAATATTAACCTTAAATGTAAATGGACTAAATGCTCCAATTAAAAGACACAGACTGGCAAACTGGATAAAGAGTCAAGACCCATCAGTCTGCTGTATTCAGGAGACCCATCTCACGTGCAGAGACACACATAGGCTCAAAATAAAGGGATGGAGGAAGATCTACCAAGCAAATGGAGAACAAAAAAAAAGCAGGGGTTGCAATCCTAGTCTCTGATAAAACAGACTTTAAACCATCAACGATCAAAAGAGACAAAGAAGGCCATTACATAATGGTAAAGGGATCAATTCAACAGGAAGAGCTAACTATCCTAAATATATATGCACCCAAATACCTGGGAGCACCCAGATTCATAAAGCAAGTCCTTAGAGACTTAGACTCCCATGCAATAATAACACACACATCTTAACAGGATTGTTCTGGCTGCTGCTTTGACAATAGACTAAAGATGGGTGACAGTGGCACCAGTTAGGTAGAATGTAGACAACAGATGATGGCAGCAGGGGAGTAGCAGTGGAAATGGTGAGAATAGTCAGATTTTGGAGATATACACACACTTATCTCCAATATAATATTTTATACATATGCACATTTATTATTTAATACATACGTACTATTTTGAGGATAGAATGGACAGGATTTGCAGATAGACTGAAGTATGAGAGATACTGAAGGTCATTCTAAAGTTTTTGCCCTGAGACACTGGAGGGGAGGAGACACCATAAATTTAGAGGGGAAGACTGTGGAAGGAGTGGGTTTGGGCAGGTGAGGGTTGAGGAGGAGTGGAGATCAGGAATTTCATTCTGGGAACACCAAGTCTGAGATGTCTGTTAAATATCCTATTGGAGATACTGAATAAACAGTTAGGTGTTTGAATGTGGAGATCAAAGGAAAGATCTGGGCTCGATATAGGAATATGGGAATCATCAGCACTTGGGTGATGTTTAACACTGTGATTTGACATCACCAATGGAATAAGCATAGGCATGGGAAATATGTGGCCAAGGACCCAGAGTTTAGGGAGGAAGAACTAGCAGGGATGAGAAGGAGCGGTCAGTGAAGTAGGAGGAAACACACGCTATTTAATATCCTAGAAGCCAAGAAAAATCTGCTTCAGAAAAGAGAATGATTAACCATGGTCAAATGTGGTTGATA
This sequence comes from Piliocolobus tephrosceles, assembly GCF_002776525.5. Taxonomy (NCBI): domain Eukaryota; kingdom Metazoa; phylum Chordata; class Mammalia; order Primates; family Cercopithecidae; genus Piliocolobus; species Piliocolobus tephrosceles. The sequence continues at coordinate 45,522,237 of NC_045439.1, read as the reverse complement.
AGTTAGATGAGGATCATCTTAGTTTGGGTTCTCTAAGGCAGAGATGGTGGACAAGGTATTTATTTGGGAGATGATCCCAGGAACTGGAATGAGAGAGTAGGGAAGTGAGATAGTGGAAGAGGAAAGCCAGTAAAGGGTGTGTGATTGACATGGTTGCTCTAGACTGTGGGGTCAGCTCCACTGAGACATCTAAGAAGGATGTAAAGTGCCAGCCACAATTTTCTGCTCAGACAGTGGGAAGTCAGGACATGTGTCTGGTCCCCCCACTTGGCTGAGGGTTTTCTTGAGAGTGTTAACTCTTCTCTACCTTCGGGATTTACAAGCTCCTGTGGGCGAAACCTTGAGGCTGAAAGTAGAGAGAAGTGAGGTGGGTGCTTGTTAAGGAATGCTGTTAATGAGCACGGAACCATCTGCAGCTATGGCTGAAATTAGAGGTGGGCCCAGGGAACATGACATGGACCATAGAAAGCATCTACTTCAAAGACTGACAGTTGACTGCCAGAGTTTACAAAGTGGGTTTCCCTAGTGACCTTGAGAAAGCAATGTAATGGAGTGGTGGGGTAAGCCTGGTTGGAATTGGTTAAGGAAGAGGGGCTGGAAAGAGCATATAGACAGTACTAAAGGAGAGTGCAGTCAAGAGGCTGGAGAGGAAGTGGGAGCAAGAGAGTTTTTTCTTAAGATGGGAGAAATAATAGCATGTACACGGATGGAAATAACTCAGTAGAAAGGGAAAAATCTCTGATGCAGGAGAGAAAGAATTGATGGAACAGTGTCTCTGAGTACAAGAGAGGTTGGAATCCAGTACATAAATGGAAGATTTGACCTAAGATGGGAACACAAACAATTCATCTGCAATAAAAAGGAAGAAAGAGTATATGGAAGGAAAGTTTGCTCCCTTCTGATTGTCTGTCTGTCTGTCATTTTAACAGGGGGAAAAAACATTCAAAATTTATTCTCCAGCAGACAGCATCTGTGAGTACAATTACAGGGATTTCTCTGTAGATCATACGTTCACATGACATTATCATTTCAAAAGTGAGAGAGCCACTATTATGTTCTCTGTAACAGTATTCACTGCACAGTGTAAGCAGGTACTATTGTTGTGTTCACTTACAATTCCAGAAGGAAAGGCACAGCTTGGCAAAAAAAGAAAAAAAAAAAGAAAAAAGAAAAAAAAATTGGGGAATCCTAAAGTCAAGATGCAATAACTAAGACACAAAACTTGGCAAACAGTCTTAAGTCTACATTTCAATCAGGGCCTTCTGCTTACAGGGGAAAGACTTTTCTACCCAGAAGTTAGGATCTTTCTTTCTCCTTTCCCGTTAAACCATTAGAGCAACAACAATTCATATGTTCAATTATTACATGTACAAAAGGAGATTATAAAAAAATGGAATAAAAAAATCATCTTGCACATTCAGTTCTTCCTACCAATACATCAACTCTTAAGTTTAAGACAGGGCCTGGGAATACTTTAGTGGTCTTAAAACAGGAAAGCAGAGACTGTGACTACAAAAAATAAAAAATAAATGAGGTAGACAAAGCTTTCACACCCAGGATTTGCCTGTTCCAACTTCATAGCCTTCACGAAATACCCAGGAAAAAAAATCTTCATAATTACTTGGCATAAGTTGCACCAAGGCAATTAAACAAAAAAGTTAGTACGTAAACTTGTGATAGGAAACGTGTACTTCCATAAGTTTCTTCTCAGGAATGAAAACCTAATTTTTCAATAGAGTAGGCACTGATACAGGAGTTAAGAAGAAATCACTTAGGCAGATAGTAAGGTTATGGGGAGTCCTTGGTAAGGCTTTTCCTTTTAATGAAAAGCAACCCCAAATTATTTTCTTTTTTCTTTTCTTTCTGTCTTTTTTTTTTTTCTTTTTTTGAGACAAAGTCTCGCTCTGTCACCCAGGTTGGAGTGCAGTGGTGTGATCTCGGCTCACTGCAAGCTCCGCCTCCCGGGTTCACGTTATTCTCCTGCCTCAGCCTCCCAGGTAGCTGGGACTACAGGTGCCCGCCACCAGGCCTGGCTAATTTTTTTGTATTTTTAGTAGCGACAGGGTTTCACCATGTTAGCCAGGATGGTCTCGATCTCATGACCTCATGATTCACCCGCCTTCCAAAGTGTTGGGATTATAGGCATGAGCCACTGCGCCTGGCCTGCCCCAAATCATTTTCTAACAAAGAGCAGCCTGTAAAGTCGAGCCGCAGACATAGACAGTGAAGCTGGGAGCTTGCACTGGTGAATGCTGGCGGGAACTATGGACTAGACATGTTGGCTCCGTCTTCCCATAGGTGCCAGCCGTGTGTACAGTAAAGAGCGACAAGGTGGTGGCCAGACAAGGAGAGTTCCTTAGCATATAAGATTAGGGTGGGGAGAGCAGCTTTTGGGTGTGCTATGTAAACATCACATTTGATTGAACCAATCTGTGAGCCCTACCTAAATCAGACACCACCTCCTCAAGCTTGAATATAAAATCCGGGGCATCCACAGCCAGCCCATCTTTTCCCCTGGGAAGACCCCTCTCTCTCGACAGACAGAGCTATTTCTCTTTTCTTCTGCCTATTAAACCTCTGCTCCTAAACTACTCATGTGTATCTGTGTCCTAAATTTTCTGATGCCAGACGGCGAACCCCTGGATATATACCCCAGACAATGTAGCCTCCTCAGCTCTGGAAAACCGAATTCAGTCACCTGAGATTCCTAGCTCAGGTGCTCACAGGAAGATGAAGGCATCTGGGAAATGTGGGGTTGGCACACTTGGGGCTCCAACCGAACTGTATTTAAATAAGCAGCAACATATTGACTCTCTAAGAACTAACATATCCATTTGAAGGCATCTTAAGGTTCTAAGGTTGAAATAATTTTATAATTCTTTTTTTTTTGGAAAAGTACATTCAAAAGAAAACAAAAAGATGAGGATAAGGTTGGGGGCATATAAAACAAGTCCCTAAATAGATGACAGACCTTGTCCATGTACCCACATACAGTTGCCACAGAAATATACAGTACCCTTCTCCTCAATGAGGCTAAATAGTTGTCCTTTCCACTGTGGTTCAGTATGTTTTAATGGTTCCACCATGAAATAGGTAACAATCTTTGGAAAAAGTCACTGTACGTTGCAAAAAGATTTTATGTATACAGTTGGCTACAAGTAATAAAGCTACTTTGCAAGAACTGCTTCTTTCCAAACAACAACAACAACAACAACAACAGATTCTAGCCTGTATTTGTTTGGGTGTGATTTATTTTTAGTTTTCATTTTTTGCAAAGCAGCACAGAAACAATTATTGGAGTGTAGTAACAACCTTTGTAAACATCATTTGCATATCAGTAAGAACTGATTGTTTTTCATTCCTTTTTAGTGAAAGAGGAAGCAAGATGATCAACTGAGAGTGAATAAGGTGGGGAAGTGCTGGCAGTTTGAGATTTGTCATCTAGGATTGCAATGCACCAAGTGGCCAGTTGGGGAGCCTTTGGTTACTGACTTGCCAGGAGATGAGTACGGAAAGTGAGAGTAAACTTTTAGAAACTTTTATAGCACTTGACATTGCTATAACGTTTTTATTGTATTTTTAAAAAGTTTTGGTCTATAATGGATTGGAAATAAAACATCTAATCCTCACAACAGATAGTTTGAGAGGCACTGGGCCAAGAGAGTGGGAGAAAATGGAGTAGGGAAAGGTAGAAAGATTGCTGCACTGCATTGAGGATCCCCCTGAGGCTTGTGGCCATTAATTTCACGCGAGGCCATTCGATTCAATAGTATTTTTCTCCAGCCTTGTTTAGCTATGTTGATACAGGCAGTGTTGGATTTTACCAGGGTGTGGTTTTGCTAAGTGGGTCTAATGCAGTGGGAAGATGCAAGTGTTTAGGAAGTATGTCAGTGAGGTGTATGGAGACTGACATGGCATTTTAAGCTGGAGGAAGAAGAAAGCAATCACGAGGAGGGTGAGAGGCAGTGAAGAAAGTGGTAGGATTGATGGAATCTAGGACCAGGAAAAATCAAGTTTGCTGGGGTTGGAATGTAGGACCAGGAAGGAGTGAACTAGAAGTATGGATGGTGGTGATCAGAGGGTGGGGTTCCTGATAACGAGATTCATCACAACATTGCTCACCAACTGGGAGGGAATCGGAATCAATTATTTTGTATGTATCCAGCAGACTATTTTGTAGCCATTAGAGGTCATGTTGTCATTCTATTTCTTTACGGACACAGAAATGTTCAGGATATGTTAAGTGAAAAACGCTTACCAATTTGCAAAATTAAGTTGCAAAGTTTACTAATTCTTTTTGGTAAAAATATAAACATTTTAATGCACAGAAGTCTTAACTGTGGTAGTATCTGGGTGGTTGAATCACAGATGCCTTTTACTTTCTGTTGGATAATCTCCCTTTTGTTTTCGAGACAGGGTTTCCCTCTGTTGCCCAGGCTGGAGTGCAGTGCAAACATGACTTACTGCAGCCTTGATCTCTTGGGCTCAGGCTCTTGCTTCAGCCCCCCATGTAGCTGGGACCACGGGCATGTGCCATCATGCCTGGCTTATTTTTATATTTTTTGTAGAAATGGGGTTTTAGCATGTTGCCCAGGCTGGTCTCAAAATCCTGGGCTCAAGCGATCTGCCCACATCGGCCTCCCAAAGTGCTGGGATTACAGGTGTGGGCCACCACGCCCAGCCTGTTTGATAGAATTCTTACATAGGCATATTTTAGAGATACTGGGGATTCAGTTCCAGCCTATTGCAATAAAGCAAGTATCTCAATAAAGTGAGTCACGCAAATGTTTTGGTTTCCTAGTGCATATAAAAGTTATGTTTACACTATGCTATAGTTTATTAAGTGTACAATAGCATCAGATGCAAAAAATATCTACCTTAATTAAATATACTTTGTTGCTAAAAAATACTGGCACAGAGTCACAAAGTGAGCATATACTTTGGAAAAATAATGCTGACAGACTTGCTTGATGTAGGGTTGCTACAAACTTGAAATTTGTAAAAAAAAAAAAAAAAAAAAAAAAAAAAACCACACACACACACACGCACAGTATCTGCAAAGCACAATAAAATGAAGTGCAATAAAGTGAGGTATGTGTGCTTTATTGTTATATTCTTATAGCTTTATTAAAGTATAATTTGCATGCAAAAATTCACCAGTTTTAAGTGTACCATCCTATAACTTTTGACAAATGTATAGTTTTGAAACTACCACCACATTTATCTTGTAGAACATCTCTCTCATGCCAAAAATTTCCCTTGTCCCCTTGTGCAGTCAATCTCCTCTCCCGCCTCCCGGACCCCGGAAACCAGTGATCTGCTTTCCATCATGATAGTTTTGTCTTCTCTGAAATTTTATATAGATGGCATCATATCATATGTCATCTTTTGTGTCTGGCTTCTTTCACTTAACATAATGCTTTGGAGATTCATCATTGTTCTTGTGTGCATCAATGTTTATTCCCTTTTAAAGAGTAGACATATTTTAGAGTAGTTTTAGGTTCACACTAAAATTAAAGGGGAGGTGCAGGGATTTCCCACCTGCACCTTGCCCCTACACATGCACAGCCTTCTTCATTATCAGCATCTCCCACTAGACTGATAACATTTGTTACCACTGATGAACCTACCCTGGCATATCGTCATCATCCGGAGTCCAAAGTTCACATTAGGGTTCACTCTTGGTGTTGTACATTCTCTGAGTATGGACAAATGTATAGTGACATGCATTCATCATTATAGTATCATACAGAGTAGTTGCACTGCCCTAAACATCTTCTGTGCTCTGCCCATTCGTCCTTCTACCCTTTCTAACCCCTGGCAGTCACTGATATTTTTACTGTCTCTACAGTTTTTGTCTTTTCCATAATATTATATGGTTGGAGTCATACTGTATGTAGCCTTTTCAGGTTGGCTTCTTTCACTTTGTAATACGCATTTAAATTTCCTCCATGGCTTGTCATGGGTTGATAGCTTATTTCTTTTTAGCACTGAATAATGTTCTATTGTCTAGATTCACCAAAGTTTGTTTATCCATTTACCTATTGAAGGACATCTTGGTTGCTTCCAAGTTTTGGCAATTATGAATAAAGCTGCTATAAACATTCATGTGCAGTTTTTTTTTGTGTGTGTGTGTGGACATATATTTTCAACTCCTTTGGGTAAATACTAAGGAGTTGTATTTTCAACTCCTTTGGGTAAATACTAATGTTGCCCAGGCTGGTCTCAAACTCCTGGGCTCAAGCAATCTGTCCACGTCGGCCTCCCAAAGTGCTGGGATTACAGGTGTGGGCCACCACGCCCAGCCTGTTTGATAGAATTCTTAACATAGGCATATTTTAGAGATACTGGGGATTCAGTTCCAGCCTATTGCAATAAAGCAAGTATCTCAATAAAGTGAGTCACACAAATGTTTTGGTTTCCTAGTGAATATAAAAGTTATGTTTACACTGTGCTATAGTGTAAAGGAGAATGAGTGCTGGATCATATGGTAAAAGTGTGTTTAGTTTGGTAAGAAACTTCCAAACTGTCTCCCAAAGTGGTTGTACCATTCTGCATTCCCACCAGCAATGAACGAGAGCATTCTCTCCAGCATTTGATGTTGTCAGTGTTCTGGGTTTTGGTTATTCTTATACATGTGTATCTCGTTGTTTTCATTTGCCTTTCCCTGACAACATATAATCTGGAACATCTTTTTACATGCTTGTTTGCCATCTGCGCCTCTTCTTTGGCGAGGTGTTTGTAAAGTTCTTTGGCCCATTTTTCAATCAGGTTGTTTGTGTTATTACTGTTGAATTTTAAGAGTTCTTTGTATATTTTGGATAACAGTTCTTTATCAGATAGTGTTTTGCAAATATTTTATTCCAGTCTATGGCGTATGTTCTCATTCACTTGACTTTGTCTTTCACAGAGCAGAAATATTTAATTTTAATAAAGTCCAACTTATCAACTCTTTCTTTTGTGGATTGTGCCTTTGGTGCTGCATCTAAAAAATCATCACCAAATCCAGACCATCTAGATTTTCTCCTGTGTTATCTTCTAGGGGTTTTGTAGTTTAGTGTTTTACATTTAAGGCTGTGATCCATTTTGAGTTAATTTTTGTGAAGGGTGAAATGTCTGTCTAGACTCATTTTTTTTTGCATATTAATGCCCAGTTTTTCCAGCACCAATTGTTGAAAAGATTATCTTTGCTCCATTGTATTGCCTTTGCTCCTTTGTCAAAAATCAGTTGACTGTATGTATGTGGGTCTAATTCTTGGCTCTCTGTTTTATTCCATTGATCAATTTATTCTTTCACCAATGCTACATTGTCTGTAGTTTTATAGCGTGTTTTGAAGTTGGGTGGTATCAGTCCTCCAACTTTGTTCTTCTTCAATATTGCGTGGACTATTCTGGTAATTTGTTCTTTTTTATGTGCAGGAATATACTTTTGTATGAATATACCACAATTTGTTTATCCATTCACCAACTGGTAGACTTGGGGTTGTTTCAAATTTTTGACTATTATGAATAAAACTGTTATGACCCGGGAGGAGGTACTCCCCTTACAGACTGAAGTTGTCCAATGTGAGGAGGAATTGAACTCCCTGAAACAGAAGCTGGCGGCGGCCCTTTTGGCGGAGCAGGAACCGCAGCCAGAACGGGTGGTTCCGGTGTCGCCGCTACCGCCGAAGTCCGCTCTGTCCCGAGATGAGATTCTGCGCTATAGCCGGCAGCCAGTGCTGTCCGAGCTGGGCGTGCACGGACACGTGCTAGTCGTGCGCTGTGGTGGGCTCTGCTGTCCACTGGCGCAGTGCTTGGCAGCGGCCGGCGTGGGCCGCTTTGGCCTTGCGGACTATGACGTGGTAGAGATGAGCAACCTGGCCCACCAAGTGCTACATGGCGAGGCACTGGCTGGACAGGCCAAGGCCGCTTCGGCCGCCGCCTCGCTGCGCTTACTCAGTTTGGCGGTGGAATGAGTGCAGTACGCTTAGGCCCTTATGCCAGCCACTACCCTAGACCCGGTCCGCCGAAGTGACGTGGTGGTCGACTTCTCGGACAACCTGCCCACTCGCTATCTGGTTAATGACGCATGTGTGCCAGCGGGTTGGCCCCTAGTGTCTGCCAGTGCCTTGTGCTTCGAGGGCCAAATCACAGTCTACCATTATGACGGTGGGCCTTGCTATCACTGCATATTCCCCCAGCCATCCCCAGCGGAGACAGTGACCAACTGCGCAGACCGCGGGATGCTCGGTGTCGTAACTGGGGTCCCGGGCTGCCTGCAGGCTTTGGAAGTGCTGAACATCGCTGCGAGTCTCGGCCCTTCTCACAGTGGCCGCCTGTTGCTCTTTGATGCCCTGAGATGGCATTTCTGGTGTATTCGGCTGCGGAGCCGCAGGCGCGACTGTGCAGCTTGCGGGAAATGGCCCGCTGTGACTGCTCTGCTGGACTATAAAGCCTTCTGTGGCTCCTCAGCCACTGATAAATGCCACTCCTTGCAGTTACTGAGCCCAGAGGGGGCGTATTTCTGTCACCGACTATAAGTGACTTCTGGATTCTGGGGCACTCTACCTGTTGCTGGACATCAGGCCTCAGATGGAGGTGAACATCTGTCATTTATCGCATGCCCTACACATCCCTCCTAAATATTTGGAACACAGGGATGCGGAGAGCCTGAAGCTCTTAAGAGAAGAAGTCTGGGAAGGGAAGCAGGGCACACAAGAAGGGGCTGCTCTCCCCATTTATGTGATTTACAGACTGGGAAATGAATCACAGAAAGCCGTGAAGATCCTCCAGGCCTCATCAGCAGCTCAAGAGTTAGACTCTTTAACAGTTTGGAATATTGTGGGGGACCACATGGCCTGGGCTGCCCAAAACGATGGAACACTTCCACAGTACGAAGGTGACTGGTATAGTCTGATGGGAAAGAAGTGTATGGCTGTAATACCACCAAGATATATTTATTTGCATTTTTCGGTAATATACATAGGAGCTGGAGATTCTACAGTATCTGTGAATACAGGGACTCCTTTTTTATAAGGAGTTTTAAAAATTATTTTGTGCTGGATGACTTGTTAATGGATTTAACTGTTTCTGGGAACCATCATTTTTTTTCAGCACATGGAGGGTGTCTTGAACATGTGAGATGTAACCTGACAGGATTTTGTGTTTTAAACTGCAGATCATTTACCTGTTCTTATTTTCTACCTCCCCCAGTCAAAATGCTTTCTAAATCATTTTATACCTGGAATTAAGGTGCAGTAAACTTAGTCTTATGAAATTGATCACAAATTATATACTTATGACCAGTTTACTTTTTAGTTAAGAAATTCTTAGATCTTACTAATATTTCAGATGATAGAATACATCTTACAGAAATACATGTTTAAAATGTAAATTGCTTTAATTATTCAGAAAGTTGGTCGTTCTATTTGGCATTTTGAATTAGTATCAAAATGAGATCTTTAAAGTTTACCAAAATAAAGGAAACCACCTTTTTAGTCTGAAAAAAAAACTATTATGAATACTCATGTGTAAGTATTTGTGTGGATATATGCTTTAATTTTTCTTGAGTAAATACCTAGGAGTTGACTTGCTGGGTTATATGGTAGATGGGTACACATTTAGCTCTGCAAAAAATTGCCGAGAAAGGAAGAGTGGGGTTGGGAGAAAGGAAAAAATAATTGCCAAAATGTTTTCCATAGTGGCTGTACCATTTTGCATTCTCTCCAGCAATGTATGACATTTCCAGTTGCTTTACATCCTCTATTATACTTGATATAATCAATTTATTTTTATTTTTGTCGTTCTCATGGTTATAAGAAGGTATCTCATGTTGGTTTTAATTTGCATTTTTCCAGTGACTAATGATATTGACCATCTTCTCATATGCTTATTTGCCATCTGTACCTCTTCTTTGGTAACGTATATGTTCAAATCTTTTGTTCATTTAAAAATTATGTTTGGCCGGGCGCAGTGGCTCAAGCTTGTAATCCCAGCACTTTGGGAGGCCGAGACGGGCGGATCACGAGGTCAGGAGATCGAGACCATCCTGGCTAACACGGTGAAACCCCGTCTCTACTAAAAAATACAAAAAACTAGCCGGGCGAGGTGGCGGGCGCCTGTAGTCCCAGCTACTCCGGAAGCTGAGGCAGGAGAATGGC